>NW_025748385.1:0-35806 GCF_021184085.1 Oncorhynchus gorbuscha
ACTGTCCACCTCACTCCACAATACTGTCTACCTCACAATACTGTCTACCTCACTCCACAATACTGTCTACCTCACAATACTGTCTACCTCACTCCACAATACTCTATACTCCACAATACTCTACCTCACCCACAATACTGTCTACCTCACTCCCAATACAATACTGTCTACCTCCTCCACAATACTGTCTTCCTCAATACTGTCTCCACAATACTCTATACCTCATTCCACAATACTGTCTACCTCCTCCACAATACTGTCTACCTCACTCCACAATACTGTCTTCCCCTACTACAATACTCTACCTCATTCCACAATACTTTATACTCACTCCACAATACTGTCTATACCTTACTCCACAATACTGTCCACCTCACTCCAAAATACTGTCTACCTCACTCCATAATACTGTCTAACTCACTCCACAATACTCTATACCTCACTCCACAATACTGTCTACCTCACTCCACAATACTGTCTAACTCACTCCACAATACTGTCTACCTCTACTCCACAATACTGTCTTCCTCGCAATACTGTCTACCTCACTCCACAATACTGTCTACCTCACTCCACAATACTGTCTACCTCACTCCACAATACTCTATACCTCACTCCACAATACTGTCTACCTCACTCCACAATACTGTCTTCCCTCACTCCACAATACTCTATACCTCATTCCACAATACTTTATACCTCACTCCACAATCCTGTCTACCCTCACTCCACAATACTCTCTACCTCACTCCACAATACTGTCTACCTCACTCCACAATACTGTCTACCTCACTCCACAATACTTCATACCTCACTCCACAATACTTTATACCTCACTCCACAATACTCCATACCTCACTCCACAATATTCTATACCTCACTCCACAATACTGTCTACCTCACTCCACAATACTCTATACCTCACTCCACAATACTTTATACCTCACTCCACAATACTTTATACCTCACTCCCACAATACTGTCTACCTCACTCCACAATACTGTCTTCCTCACTCCACAATACTGTCTACCTCACTGCACAATACTGTCTACCTCACTCCACAATACTGTCTACCTCACTCCACAATACTCTATACCTCACTCCACAATACTCTATACCTCACTCCACAATACTGTCTACCTCACTCCACAATACTGTCTACCTCACTCCATAATACTGACTACCTCACTCCACAATACTCTATACCTCACTCCACAATATTGTCTACCTCACTCCACAATCGGTGTGGCAGGGTAGCCCAGTGGTTAGAGCGTTGGACTAGTAACCGGAAGGTTGCAAGTTCAAACCCCCGAGCTGCCCCTGAACAGGCAGTTAACCCGCTGTTCCTAGGCCGTCATTGAAAATAAGAATTTGTTCTTAACTGACTTGCCTGGTTAAATAAAGGTAAAATAAAGAAATAAAACAATACTCTATACCTCACTCCACAATACTCTATACCTCACTCCACAATACTGTCTACCTCACTCCACAATACTGTCTACCTCACTCCACAATACTCCTGCTAGCTGGATAAGTTTTGCCTTACTATAAATATAGTGTTAATTTATTTCCACTTCAAAGACCTTCCAACACCTACAAACCACTAAGTAGCATACTTTAACCACTCCACCTCCTCCACAAACCCCCATCCATCCCTGTTCCCTCCCCGCTCAGGGTGAGCTGCCCTAACTCTTGAAGTCCTGAATAAGTTTAATGACAGTGTACCAGTTAACAGAGAGAGAGAGGCACACTGTGTGTCTGATGTGGATGTCCTGTACACTCCTGATCCATTCAGAAGATGACACACACACACACACACACACTCATACATATATCACACACACACACACACACACACACACACACACACACACACACACACACACACACACACACACACACACACACACACACACACACACACACACACACACACACACACACACACACACACACACACACACACACACACACACACACACACACACACACTCATTAATAATGAGAATGGTGTAAGGCAGTGTTGTAATGAACCTGTATATTCTGGTCGGGTGGTGGTGTGTGTTTGTATGTGTGTGTATGTGTGTTTGGGTTCATGTATGTGTGTGTATGTGTGTGTGTATGTGTTGTAATTAACATGTATATTCTGGTCGGGTGGTGGTGTGTGTATGTGTGTTTGGGTTCATTGACGTGTGTGGATGTCAGTGTGGTCTGACTGGGAGTTTGATGTGTCCAGAGAAACAGACAAAGACAGAATGTGCTGTCAGATAGATGATCGAGAGACAGAGAGAGCGAGAGAGAGACAGAGAGAGCGAGAGACAGAGAGAGAGAGAGAGACGGAGAGAGAGCTGAGAACAGATTGAGAGAGAGAGAGAGAGAGAGAAATTGTCAGAAAGAAACAGAGACTACATATTGAGATGAAGACAGTGGGTAGAAACAGAGACTACATGATGAGATGAAGACAGTGGGTAGAAACAGAGACTACATGATGAGATGAAGACAGTGGGTAGAAACAGAGACTACATATTGAGATGAAGACAGTGGGTAGAAACAGAGACTACATATTGAGATGAAGACAGTGGGTAGAAACAGAGACTACATGATGAGATGAAGACAGTGGGTAGAAACAGAGACTACATGATGAGATGAAGACAGTGGGTAGAAACAGAGACTACATGATGAGATGAAGACAGTGGGTAGAAACAGAGACTACATGATGAGATGAAGACAGTGGGTAGAAACAGAGACTACATGATGAGATGAAGACAGTGGGTAGAAACAGAGACTACATGATGAGATGAAGACAGTGGGTAGAAACAGAGACTACATATTGAGATGAAGACAGTGGGTAGAAACAGAGACTACATATTGAGATGAAGACAGTGGGTAGAAACAGAGACTACATGATGAGATGAAGACAGTGGGTAGAAACAGAGACTACATGATGAGATGAAGACAGTGGGTAGAAACAGAGACTACATATTGAGATGAAGACAGTGGGTAGAAACAGAGACTACATGATGAGATGAAGACAGTGGGTAGAAACAGAGACTACATGATGAGATGAAGACAGTGGGTAGAAACAGAGACTACATGATGAGATGAAGACAGTGGGTAGAAACAGAGACTACATGATGAGATGAAGACAGTGGGTAGAAACAGAGACTACATGATGAGATGAAGACAGTGGGTAGAAACAGAGACTACATGATGAGATGAAGACAGTGGGTAGAAACAGAGACTACATGATGAGATGAAGACAGTGGGTAGAAACAGAGACTACATGATGAGATGAAGACAGTGGGTAGAAACAGAGACTACATGATGAGATGAAGACAGTGGATAGAAACAGAGACTACATGATGAGATGAAGACAGTGGGTAGAAACAGAGACTACATGATGAGATGAAGACAGTGGATAGAAACAGAGACTACATGATCTTCCTGTTATGTTGTTACCTGTCACCTTGATACCTTGATACTCTGTTCAGCCATATTTCAGTGAACAATTACTGTCTGGTTTGTTCCCTAGTTATAGGATGCATCCCAAATGGGAACCTATTCCCTACATAGTGCACTACTAATGGCCAGAGCCACAGGACCCTATTCCCTACACAGTGCACTACTATTGGCCAGAGCCACAGGACCCTATTCCCTACACAGTGCACTACTATTGGCCAGAGCCACAGGACCCTATTCCCTACACAGTGCACTACTATTGGCCAGAGCCACAGGACCCTATTCCCTACATAGTGCACTACTATTGGCCAGAGCCACAGGACCCTATTCCCTACATAGTGCACTACTATTGGCCAGAGCCACAGGACCCTATTCCCTACATAGTGCACTACTATTGGCCAGAGCCACAGGACCCTATTCCCTACACAGTGCACTACTATTGGCCAGAGCCACAGGACCCTATTCCCTACATAGTGCACTACTATTGGCCAGAGCCACAGGACCCTATTCCCTACATAGTGCACTACTATTGGCCAGAGCCACAGGACCCTATTCCCTACATAGTGCACTACTATTGACCAGAGCCACAGGACCCTATTCCCTACACAGTGCACTACTATTGTCCAGAGCCACAGGACCCTATTCCCTACATAGTGCACTACTATTGTCCAGAGCCACAGGACCCTATTCCCTACACAGTGCACTACTATTGTCCAGAGCCACAGGACCCTATTCCCTACATAGTGCACTACTATTGTCCAGAGCCACAGGACCCTATTCCCTACACAGTGCACTACTATTGTCCAGAGCCACAGGACCCTATTCCCTACACAGTGCACTACTATTGTCCAGAGCCACAGGACCCTATTCCCTACATAGTGCACTACTATTGGCCAGAGCCACAGGACCCTATTCCCTACATAGTGCACTACTATTGGCCAGAGCCACAGGACCCTATTCCCTACATAGTGCACTACTATTGGCCAGAGCCACAGGACCCTATTCCCTACATAGTGCACTACTATTGTCCAGAGCCACAGGACCCTATTCCCTACACAGTGCACTACTATTGTCCAGAGCCACAGGACCCTATTCCCTACATAGTGCACTACTATTGGCCAGAGCCACAGGACCCTATTCCCTACACAGTGCACTACTATTGTCCAGAGCCACAGGACCCTATTCCCTACATAGTGCACTACTATTGGCCAGAGCCACAGGACCCTATTCCTACATAGTGCACTACTATTGGCCAGAGCCACAGGACCCTATTCCTACATAGTGCACTACTATTGGCCAGAGCCACAGGACCCTATTCCCTACACAGTGCACTACTATTGGCCAGAGCCACAGGACCCTATTCCCTACACAGTGCACTACTATTGTCCAGAGCCACTGGACCCTATTCCCTACATAGTGCACTACTATTGGCCAGAGCCACAGGACCCTATTCTCTCTCTCTCCCTCTCCCAGTCTCTCACTATACTGTCTTCTTCCCCCCTCTCTAGGAGATAGATGGCTTGGAGGTGATTGGCTCAGGCCAGCCCTTCACCTCTGTCACTGTGAAGCAGAGCCCCCTAATGGAGGAGGAGGAGAGGGAGGAGCTTAGGGAGGTGGAGCAGAAGGAAAACCAGTAAGAAATACCCCCCCCCCCATCCTAATTCACTAACAAATAGTTTATCTAGTGGCTCATTAATTGTGATGATATCCTCATGTTGGTTCCATTGTAGCGTTGCCGATAGTGACCATGTGTATTAATTCTGATAATATCCTCATGTTGGTTCCATTGTAGCGTTGCCGATAGTGACCGTGTGTATTAATTCTGATGATATCCTCATGTTGGTTCCATTGTAGCGTTGCCGATAGTGACCGTGTGTATTCATTCTGATGATATCCTCATGTTGGTTCCATTGTAGCGTTGCCGATAGTGACCGTGTGTATTAATTCTGATGATATCCTCATGTTGGTTCCATTGTAGCGTTGCCGATAGTGACCGTGTGTATTGATTCTGATGATATCCTCATGTTGGTTCCATTGTAGCGTTGCCGATAGTGACCGTGTGTATTGATTCTGATGATATCCTCATGTTGGTTCCATTGTAGCGTTGCCGATAGTGACCGTGTGTATTGATTCTGATGATATCCTCATGTTGGTTCCATTGTAGCGTTGCCGATAGTGACCGTGTGTATTGATTCTGATGATATCCTCATGTTGGTTCCATTGTAGCGTTGCCGATAGTGACCGTGTGTATTGATTCTGATGATATCCTCATGTTGGTTCCATTGTAGCGTTGCCGATAGTGACCGTGTGTATTGATTCTGATGATATCCTCATGTTGGTTCCATTGTAGCGTTGCCGATAGTGACCGTGTGTATTAATTCTGATGATATCCTCATGTTGGTTCCATTGTAGCGTTGCCGATAGTGACCGTGTGTATTAATTCTGATGATATCCTCATGTTGGTTCCATTGTAGCGTTGCCGATAGTGACCGTGTGTATTGATTCTGATGATATCCTCATGTTGGTCCATTGTAGCGTTGCCGATAGTGACCGTGTGTATTGATTCTGGGGGCGGCAGGTAGCCTAGTGGTTAGAGCGTTGGGCCAGTAACCGAAAGCTTCCTGGATCAAATCCCAGAGCTGACAAGGTAAAAATCGTTCCTGAACAAGGCAGTTAACTCACTGTTCCCCGGTAGGCTGTCATTGTAAATAAGAATTTGTTCTTAACTGACTAGCCCAGTTAAATAAAGGTTCAATAAAATAAAATAAGTAAAAAATATTCTCATTGGTCCATTGGCCGATAGTGACTGAGTGTACATCCCAAATTGAATGCCCTATATAGTCCTAGTGCACTACTTTCGACCAGAGCCTTATGGTACAGAGGGCACCTAATTCACTCTGTAGGGCCCATAGGGGCCTCTGTTAAAAAGTAATAGGATGGCATTTGAGACATGACCTGTCCCTCTGTCTGTTCCCAGTGACCCCCTGTCGCAGTTTGATGATGTCATGCTGGACGCGGTGCTGGTGCCTGCCCTGAGGTTCTGTGGGCAGCCCGCCCGCTGGACAGGCAACTCCACCTCTCACAAGGTACACACACACACACACACACACACACACACACACACACACACACACACACACACACACACACACACACACACACACACACACACACACACACACACACACACACACACACACACACACACACGCACACACACACACGCACACACTGTTAAACTGTGGAGCCACCACGTATAGAGGTACACACACACACACTGTTAAACTGTGGCGCCACCACGTATAGACAGTAGAATAATACAACTCTTGTTCATATGGTCTGTTGTTTGGTGAGTCGAGGAGAAATGATACAACACCAAAAAAAACTGCATATTATCCCTCCTTCCTCCCTCTCAATCTCCTTCTTCATCCTCCTCTAAAACCTCTTCTCTCTCTCCTTCCTCCCTCTCAATCTCCTTCTTCATCCTCCTCTAAAACCTCTTCTCTCTCTCCTTCCTCCCTCTCAATCTCCTTCTTCATCCTCCTCTAAAACCTCTTCTCTCTCTCCTTCCTCCCTCTCAATCTCCTTCTTCATCCTCCTCTAAAACCTCTTCTCTCTCTCCTTCCTCCCTCTCAATCTCCTTCTTCATCCTCCTCTAAAACCTCTTCTCTCTCTCCCTCCTCCCTCTCAATCTCCTTCTTCATCCTCCTCTAAAACCTCTTCTCTCTCTCCCTCCTCCCTCTCAATCTCCTTCTTCATCCTCCTCTAAAACCTCTTCTCTCTCTCCCTCCTCCCTCTCAATCTCCTTCTTCATCCTCCTCTAAAACCTCTTCTCTCTCTCCCTCCTCCCTCTCAATCTCCTTCTTCATCCTCCTCTAAAACCTCTTCTCTCTCTCCCTCCTCCCTCTCAATCTCCTTCTCCATCCTCCTCTAAAACCTCTTCTCTCTCTCCCTCCTCCCTCTCAATCTCCTTCTTCATCCTCCTCTAAAACCTCTTCTCTCTCTCCCTCCTCCCTCTCAATCTCCTTCTCCATCCTCCTCTAAAACCTCTTCTCTCTCTCTCCTCCCTCTCAATCTCCTTCTTCATCCTCCTCTAAAACCTCTTCTCTCTCTCTCCCTCCTCCCTCTCAATCTCTTTCTTCATCCTCCTCTCAAACCACCTCTCTCTCTCCCTCCTCCTTCCCAATCTCCTTCTTCATCCTCCTCTCAACCCTCCTCTCTCTCCCTCTCTCTCCCTCCTCCCTCCCAATCTCCTTCTTCATCCTCCTCTAAAACATCTTTTCTCTCTCTCTCTCTCTCTCTCTCTCTCTCTCTCTCTCTCTCTCTCTCTCTCTCTCTCTCTCTCTCTCTCTCTCTCTCTCCCTCCCAATCTCCTTCTTCATCCTCCTCTCAAACCTCTTCTCTCTCTCTCCCTCCTCCCTCCCAATCTCCTTCTTCATCCTCCTCTAAAACCTCTTCTCTCTCCCTCTCTCCCTCCCCCCTGTCTCCCTCCCTATCTCCCTCTCCCCCTCTCTCCCTCTCTCTCCTCCTAGGGGGAGGTGGGTATCAGCGCCAGGGTAACGTTTGAGGCCCTGTCAGGAGAGAGAGCCCGTTCAGACATGGAGGTGCAGAACGAGGGCAGTACAGCAGTCTACTACAGCTGGCAGCGCCTGGCTGTACCACATAGCTTCCCTGACGCCAGGACACATACATACACACAGCACTTCTACTTCAACACCTCCACAGGTACACACACACACACACACACACACACACACACACACACACACACACACACACACACACACACACACACACACACACACACACACACACACACACACACACACACACACACACACACACACACACACAGAGCACTTCTACTTCACACACACACACACACACACACACACACACACACACACACACACACACACACACACACACACACACACACACACACACACACACACACACACACACACACACACACACACACACACACACACACACACACACACACAGCACTTCTACTTCAACATCTCCACAGGTGCACACACACACAGCACTTGTACGCGCAGACACACCATGTACGTACACACACGCTGTGTTTTTGTTCACACAGCTGGCAGCATTTACGTCAATGCATGTCATAATTACAACCTGCTTTGTCCTTTCTCTTTCTCTGTCCCTCTCTCCCCTAATCTCTCTCTCCCCTTCCCCCTCCCCATCTCTTTCTCTCTCACTCCCCTTCTCTCCTCCCCATCTCTCTCTCTCCCCTTCCCCCCTCCCCATCTCTCTCTCTCTCTCTCTCTCTCTCTCTATCCATCCACCTCTCTCTCCTTCTCCCCTCCCCATCTCTATCTCTCACTCCCCTTCTCCCCTCCCCCATCTCGCTCTCATTCTCCCCTCGTCATCTCTCTCTCTCTCCTCTCTCTCACTCCCCTTCCCCCTCCCCTCCCCATCTCTCTCTCGCTCTCACTCTCTATCCATCTCTTTCTCCTTCTCCCCTCCCCATCTCTCTCTCTCTCTCTCTCTCTCTCTCTCTCTCTCTCTCTCTCTCTCTCTCTCTCTCTCTCTCTCTCTCTCTCCCCTTCTCCCCTCGCCCATCTCTCTCTCCTTCTCCCCTCCCCATCTCTCTCTCTCCCCTTCTCCCCTCCCCATCTCTCTCTCTCTCTCTCTCTCTCTCTCTCTCTCTCTCTCTCTCTCTCCCCTCCCCATCTCTCTCCTTCTCCCCTCCCCATCTCTCTCTCTCCTTCTTCCCTCCCCATCTCTCTCCTTCTCCCCTCCCTATATCTCTCTCTTTCTCCCCTCCCCATCTCTCTCTCCTTCTCCCCTCCCCATCTCTCTCTCTCCTTCTCCCCATCTCTCTCTGTCTCTCTCTATCTATCTCTGTACCAGGTGTGATTCTACCAGGTGACAGCAAGCGTGTAGAGTTTATATTTAAGTCGGAGGTCCCAGGCATCAGGACAGAGGTGTGGCGTCTCAACACACACCCTGTCCTGCTGGGCGGAGCCTCCATCCAGGTGACACTGAGGGGCGTGGCTCTTTACCAGGACAAGACCGCTGACCAGAGACACGCTCTGGAGGTCTGTGTGTGTGTGTGTGTGGGGGGGGAGGAGGGAAGGAGTGAGGGTGTGAGGAGGCTGGGAGGAGGGAGGGAGGGTGTGAAGAGGGAGGGAGGGTGTGAAGAGGGAGGGAGGGTGTGAAGAGGGAGGGAGGGAGTGTGTGAGGAGGGAGGGAGGGTGTGGGGAGGAAGGGTGGGAGGACGGAGGGAGGATGTGAGGAGGGAGGGGGAGGGTGTGGTGAGGGAGGGGTGAGGAGGGAGGGAGGGTGTGAGGAGGGAGGGAGGATGTGAGGAGGGAGGGTGAGGAGGGAGAGGGTGTGAGGAGGGAGGGAGGGTGTGGGGAGGGAGAGGGTGTGAGGAGGGAGAGGGTGTGAGGAGGGAGGGAGGGTGAGGAGGGAGGGAGGGTGTGAGGAGGGAGGGAGGGTGAGGAGGGAGAGGGTGTGAGGAGGGAGGGAGGGTGTGAGGAGGGAGGGAGGGTGGAGGAGGGAGGGAGGATGTGGGGAGGGAGGGAGGATGTGAGGAGGGAGGGAGGGTGTGAGGAGGGAGGGAGGGTGTGGGGAGGAAGGGTGGGAGGACGGAGGGAGGATGTGAGGAGGGAGGGAGGGTGTGGTGAGGGAGGGTGTGAGGAGGGAGGGAGGATGTGAGGAGGGAGGGTGAGGAGGGAGAGGATGTGAGGAGGGAGGGAGGGTGTGGTGAGGGAGGGTGTGAGGAGGGAGGGAGGATGTGAGGAGGGAGGGTGAGGAGGGAGAGGGTGTGAGGAGGGAGGGAGGGTGTGGTGAGGGAGAGGGTGTGAGGAGGGAGAGGGTGTGAGGAGGGAGGGAGGGTGAGGAGGGAGGGAGGGAGGGTGTGAGGAGGGAGGGAGGGTGTGAGGAGGGAGGGAGGGTGTGAGGATGTGAGGAGGGAGGGAGGATGTGAGCAGGGAGGGAGGGAGGGTGTGAGGAGGGAGGGAGGATGTGAGGAGGGAGGGAGGGTGTGAGGAGGGAGGGAGGGAGGATGAGGAGGGAGGGATGGTGTGAGGAGGGAGGATGTGAGGAGGGAGGATGTGAGGAGGGAGGGAGGGAGGGAGGGTGTGAGGAGGGAGGGAGGGAGGGTGTGAGGAGGGAGGATGTGTTTGTAACTTCACAGTTGTATTAAGCATAATTGTGTTTGTTTGTGTATTCATGTGTTATGTGTAATTTTGTGTGTGTGTGTTTGTGTGTGTGTGTCTCTGTGTGTGTGTGTGTGTTTGTGTGTGTGTGTGTTTGTGTGTGTTTGTGTGTGTGTGTCTCTGTGTGTGTGTGTGTCTGTGTGTGTGTGTGTGTTTCTGTGTGTGTGCGTGTGTGTGTGTGTGTCTCTGTGTGTGTGTGTGTTTCTGTGTGTGTGCGTGTGTGTGTGTGTGTGTGTCTCTGTGTGTGTGTGTGTGTGTGTGTGTGTGTGTGTGTGTGTGTGTGTGTGTGTGTGTGTGTGTGTGTGTGTGTGTGTGTGTGTGTGTGTGTGTGTGTGTGTGTGTGTGTGTGTGTGTGTGTGTGTGTGTGTGTGTAGAGGGAGCTGCAGCAGAGAGAGGCTGCGTCAGTGTGTCGGTCGTTGGTGTGTGACGTGTTACGAGGCGTCCTCACCCCAGAGAGACCCGGCTCCCCTGCGGAGCTCTACACCACCGAGGAAGAACACTTCCACAACAGGAACCCAAAGGTACACTACACCTTGAAGGTAGACTCAGAGAGATGAACCCAAAGGTCCACTACACCTTGAAGGTAGACTCAGAGAGATGAACCCAAAGGTCCACTACACCTTGAAGGTAGACTCAGAGAGATGCACCCAAAGGTCCACTACACCTTGAAGGTAGACTCAGAGAGATGAACCCAAAGGTCCACTACACCTTGAAGGTAGACTCAGAGAGATGAACCCAAAGGTCCACTACACCTTGAAGGTAGACTCAGAGAGATGAACCCAAAGGTACACTACACCTTGAAGGTAGACTCAGAGAGATGAACCCAAAGGTCCACTACACCTTGAAGGTAGACTCAGAGAGATGAACCCAAAGGTCCACTACACCTTGAAGGTAGACTCAGAGAGATGAACCCAAAGGAGGGGAGAATGCCAAAATCAATAGACTGTCACGACCACAGACTCCCAAGCACAGGGGTCAGAGACACTAAAACAGCTCTGAAAGTCCATTCTCTCAGTTCCACACAGCCAGCATCATCACTCTGAACGTCCAATCTCTCAGTTCCACACAGCCAGCATCATCACTCTGAACATCCATTCTCTAAGTTCCACACAGCCAGCATCATCACTCTGAACGTCCAATCTCTCAGTTCCACACAGCCAGCATCATCACTCTGAATGTCCATTCTCTCAGTTCCACACAGCCAGCATCATCACTCTGAACGTCCATTCTCTCAGTTCCACACAGCCAGCATCATCACTCTGAACGTCCATTCTCTCAGTTCCACACAGCCAGCATCATCACTCTGAACGTCCATTCTCTCAGTTCCACACAGCCAGCATCATCACTCTGAACGTCCATTCTCTCAGTTCCACACAGCCAGCATCATCACTCTGAACGTCCATTCTCTCTGTTCCACACAGCCAGCATCATCACTCTGAACGTCCATTCTCTCAGTTCCACACAGCCAGCATCATCACTCTGAACGTCCTTTCTCTCAGTTCCACACAGCCAGCATCATCACTCTGAACGTCCATTCTCTCTGTTCCACACAGCCAGCATCATCACTCTGAACGTCCATTCTCTCTGTTCCACACAGCCAGCATCATCACTCTGAACGTCCTTTCTCTCATTTCCGCACAGCCAGCATCATCACTCTGAACGTCCATTCTCTCAGTTCCACACATCCAGCATCATCACTCTGAATGTCCATTCTCTCAGTTCCGCACAGCCAGCATCATCACTCCGAACGTCCATTCTCTCAGTTCCACACAGCCAGCATCCTCACTCTGAACGTCCATTCTCTCAGTTCCACACAGCCAGCATCATCACTCTGAACGTCCATTCTCTGTTCCACACAGCCAGCATCATCATTCTGAATGTCCATTCTCTCTGTTCCACACAGCCAGCATCATCACTCTGAATGTCAATTCTCTCAGTTTCACACAGCCAGCATCATCACTCTGAACATCCATTCTCTCTGTCCCACACAGCCAGCATCATCACTCTGAACGTCCATTCTCTCAGTTCCACACACCCAGCATCATCACTCTGAACATCCATTCTCTCTGTTCCACACAGCCAGCATCATCACTCTGAACGTCCATTCTCTCTGTCCCACACAGCCAGCATCATCACTCTGAACGTCCATTCTTTTTGTCCCACACAGCCAGCATCATCACTCTGAACATCCATTCTCTCTGTCCCACACAGCCAGCATCATCACTCTGAACGTCCATTCTCTCAGTTCCACACAGCCAGCATCATCACTCTGAACATCCATTCTCTCTGTTCCACACAGCCAGCATCATCACTCTGAACATCCATTCTCTCTGTTCCACACAGCCAGCATCATCACTCTGAACATCCATTCTCTCTGTTCCACACAGCCAGCATCATCACTCTGAACATCCATTCTCTCTGTTCCACACAGCCAGCATCATCACTCTGAACATCCATTCTCTCTGTTCCACACAGCCCGCATCATCACTCTGATGTGCCTCTCAAATGGAACACTATATAGTGCACTATTTTTGACGAGTTCCCATAGTTGCAGTAGTGCACTATGTAGGGAATAGGATTCCATTTGGGACACACCCTGATTCATCCTTAACAATCAATTGAGATATGTTGACAATAATTGGTCAAAAGATCAGAATTGGGCTGCCTGTTTAAACATCAGAATTGAGCTTCCTGTGTAAACATCAGAATTGAGCTTCCTGTGTAAACATCAGAATTGAGCTTCCTGTGTAAACATCAGAATTGGGCTTCCTGTTTAAACATCAGAATTGAGCTTCCTGTGTAAACATCAGAATTGAGCTTCCCTTGTAAACATCAGAATTGAGCTTCCTGTGTAAACATCAGAATTGGGCTTCCTGTTTAAACATCAGAATTGAGCTTCCTGTGTAAACATCAGAATTGAGCTTCCCGTGTAAACATCAGAATTGAGCTTCCTGTGTAAACATCAGGATTGGGCTTCCTGTGTAAACATCAGAATTGGACTTCCTGTGTAAACATCAGAATTGAGCTTCCTTTGTAAACATCAGAATTGGGCTTCCTGTGTAAACATCAGAATTGGGCTTCCTTTGTAAACATCAGAATTGAGCTTCCTGTTCAAACATCAGAATTGGGCTTCCTGTGTGAGACAGAAAGAGCTAGGAGCTTGTCTCTGTAGGGACAACACAGGACGCAGCCTCAGTTAGACATTGTGAATGTGTCCAAAATGGCACCCTATTCCCTCTATAGTACAGTGTGCACTACTTTTGAACAGGGCCCTGGTAGTAGTGCACTATATAGCAGAGTGTCCAATCAAAAACACATCTTTTGACCAATGGGTAAATATGTACATTGTGTAGATACTCCTCTGAGAAAACCAATTGGCCAAACCTCATGTCTCTATGATAATCTGTTAAGAAGTTATTGGAGTTTTTACCCTTGTAGGATGACCAGAATTAGGGAGACTAAATCAATGAGGGCCAGATGAATGTTTTTGTCCTGAATCAGGATAATAGCATCGCGTCAGGGAATTAAAGACGAACTGACAGGTTCACCGTTGAACCTCGCCATCCTTCTTCTTGAATCCACAGGGCATGAAACAATATCGAGGTCAGATACATATTGATTTAGAGACATGACATGTAGTATTTTCAAATTAAGTTTTGTATACGCTTTTGATATTAATGTGAGATTTCTCACAAAAAAACAGGAATATCTCTGTGAAATGTCAAAGGAGCACTAAGCTTTTTGTTTTCAGACTTAGCTTTTTGTTTTCAGACTTAGTCTTTTGTTTTCAGACTTAGCCTTTTGTTTTTGTTTCAGACTTAGCCTTTTGTTTTCAGACTTAGCCTTTTGTTTTCAGACTTAGCCTTTTGTTTTCAGACTTAGCCTTTTGTTTTCAGACTCAGCCTTTTGTTTTCAGACTTAGCCTTTTGTTTTCAGACTTAGCATTTTGTTTTCAGACTTAGCCTTTTGTTTTCAGACTTAGCCTTTTGTTTTCAGACTTAGCTTTTTGTTTTCAGACTTAGCCTTTTGTTTTCAGACTTAGCCTTTTGTTTTCAGACTTAGCCTTTTGTTTTCAGACTTAGCCTTTTGTTTTCAGACTTAGCCTTTTGTTTTCAGACTTAGCCTTTTGTTTTCAGACTTAGCCTTTTGTTTTCAGACTTAGCCTTTTGTTTTCAGACTTAGTCTTTTGTTTTCAGACTTAGCCTTTTGTTTTCAGACTTAGCCTTTTGTTTTCAGACTTAGCCTTTTGTTTTCAGACTTAGCCTTTTGTTTTCAGACTTAGCCTTTTGTTTTCAGACTTAGCTTTTTGTTTTCAGACTTAGCTTTTTGTTTTCAGACTTAGCCTTTTGTTTTCAGACTTAGCCTTTTGTTTTCAGACTTAGCCTTTTGTTTTCAGACTTAGCTTTTTGTTTTCAGACTTAGCCTACGTCAACAGAGCTCAGTACTTATTATGGGATGTATTAAGTTACAACATCCAGCTTCTTAGATATATGATGAGGTGTTCGAGAAAGACAACACTGAATGATTCAGGACATGAAGAATCATATTTGTCTTGGTAAAAATGTTTTGTTTTTTTAACGTAAGGAAGTGAAATTTCAATAACAAAGGGTGTTTTCACACAGAGTGGGTGGACATGCTATATATAGGGGATAGGTGTTATCACACAGAGTGGGTGGACACGCTATATATAGGGGATAGGTGTTATCACACAGAGTGGGTGGACATGCTATATATAGGGGATAGGTGTTATCACACAGAGTGGGTGGACACGCTATATATAGGGGATAGGTGTTATCACACAGAGTGGGTGGACACGCTATATATAGGGGATAGGTGTTATCACACAGAGTGGGTGGACACGCTATATATAGGGGATAGGTGTTTTCACACAGAGTGGGTGGACATGCTATATATAGGGGATAGGTGTTATCACACAGAGTGGGTGGACACGCTATATATAGGGGATAGGTGTTTTCACACAGAGTGGGTGGACACGCTATATATAGGGGATAGGTGTTTTCACACAGAGTGGGTGGACACGCTATATATAGGGGATAGGTGTTATCACACAGAGTGGGTGGACATGCTATATATAGGGGATAGGTGTTATCACACAGAGTGGGTGGACACGCTATATATAGGGGATAGGTGTTTTCACACAGAGTGGGTGGACACGCTATATATAGGGGATAGGTGTTTTCACACAGAGTGGGTGGACACGCTATATATAGGGGATAGGTGTTATCACACAGAGTGGGTGGACACGCTATATATAGGGGATAGGATGACATTTCAGCCACGGTCATTATCAACATTATCAGCCATTACTATAATTATGTGTCATCATGGCTCTTGTCTTTGAACATGAATGGATTCTCTCTCGATATGTAAAAATAGACAGACAGACAGAAAGAAGGACAAAGACTTACAGGAGTCCTCAGTGATTACTATGATGACGATGATTTAGGTTCATTCATGGTTCTAGCTGATTTCTGAATAACACCTTCCTCTTTCTGTTGGGTTGTTTAGTGACACACACACACACACACACACACACACACACACACACACACACACACACACACACACACACACACACACACACACACACACACACACACACACACACACACACACACACACACACACACACACACACGACTGGCCCATACTGTGTTTGTAACAGTATACTGTTGGTCCATCTCGGTCCTAGCTGCAGTACCGTTATGAGACAGTGGAGGCGCTGAAGAGCCTGTGGCAGCAGGTGACCACAGAAACAGGAGAAGACAGAGAAACAGCCTGGGACCTCTCTGTGTCTACACTACGACAGGTACACACACACACACACACCTCACGTGCACAGCAGAGATGCATCAGGTCCCATTCACAGAGTCTCGACCAGGGATGGAACCCCTAACCTTCCGATCTCCGGAGGGACACTAACAACAAGGCCACTGAGTAGTGGATCTAAGACCTAATCGTCCTCTCCTCTCTCCTCTCTGTTCCCCTCTACAGGCGGTGCTGGCTCTGCCCCAGGGGGACGGGGAGCAGGATGGACCCCAGGAGAGGCTCACCAGAGAGGGGGCTCTGAGCCTCTATAACACCCTCCTCCTAGAGCTCACCCAGCCACTCACACAACACACGCCACTACCACACAATGCTATAGGGTGAGGAGAGGGAGGGAGGGAGGGAGGGAGGGAGGGAGGGAGGGAGGGAGGGAGGGAGCACCGGTCTGGAGAAAAGAGAATAGGGAATATTGATGGGAAACTAAAGAATGAAAGGATACCACAGAAATGGATCAATAGTGCAGTTGATTATTTAAAAAAGTGTGTGTGTGTGTGTGTGTGTGTGTGTGTGTGTGTGTGTGTGTGTGTGTGTGTGTGTGTGTGTGTGTGTGTGTGTGTGTGTGTGTGTGTGTGTGTGTGTGTGTTAACCCCTGCAGGTTGCAGCTGTGGAGAGAGCTGTTGGACGGTCTGGTCAGTGCAGCTCTGTGGCTCAGACATCTACTGGGTCTCCCTGAGTCAGACACATGGGGGGAACACACACAGGACCACAACCACAGCTGTGAGTCTAACACACACAGAACCACAACCACAGCTGTGAGTCTAACACACACAGGACCACAACCACAGCTGTGAGTCTAACACACACAGGACCACAACCACAGCTGTGAGTCTAACACACACAGGACCACAACCACAGCTGTGAGTCTAACACACAGGACCACAACCACAGCTGTGAGTCTAACACACAGGACCACAACCACAGCTGTGAGTCTAACACACACAGGACCACAACCACAGCTGTGAGTCTAACACACAGGACCACAACCACAGCTGTGAGTCTAACACACACAGAACCACCACCACAGCTGTGAGTCTAACACACAGGACCACAACCACAGCTGTGAGTCTAACACACACAGAACCACCACCACAGCTGTGAGTCTAACACACACAGAACCACCACCACAGCTGTGAGTCTAACACACAGGACCACAACCACAGCTGTGAGTCTAACACACACAGAACCACAACCACAGCTGTGAGTCTAACACACACAGGACCACAACCACAGCTGTGAGTCTAACACACACAGGACCACAACCACAGCTGTGAGTCTAACACACACAGGACCACAACCACAGCTGTGAGTCTAACACACAGGACCACAACCACAGCTGTGAGTCTAACACACAGGACCACAACCACAGCTGTGAGTCTAACACACACAGGACCACAACCACAGCTGTGAGTCTAACACACAGGACCACAACCACAGCTGTGAGTCTAACACACACAGAACCACCACCACAGCTGTGAGTCTAACACACAGGACCACAACCACAGCTGTGAGTCTAACACACAGGACCACAACCACAGCTGTGAGTCTAACACACACAGAACCACCACCACAGCTGTGAGTCTAACACACACAGAACCACCACCACAGCTGTGAGTCTAACACACACAGGACCACAACCACAGCTGTGAGTCTAACACACAGGACCACAACCACAGCTGTGAGTCTAACACACACAGAACCACAACCACAGCTGTGAGTCTAACACACAGGACCACAACCACAGCTGTGAGTCTAACACACACAGGACCACAACCACAGCTGTGAGTCTAACACACACAGAACCACAACCACAGCTGTGAGTCTAACACACAGGACCACAACCACAGCTGTGAGTCTAACACACACAGGACCACAACCACAGCTGTGAGTCTAACACACACAGGACCACAACCACAGCTGTGAGTCTAACACACAGGACCACAACCACAGCTGTGAGTCTAACACACACAGAACCACAACCACAGCTGTGAGTCTAACACACACAGAACCACAACCACAGCTGTGAGTCTTAACACACACAGGACCACAACCACAGCTGTGAGTCTAACACACACAGGACCACAACCACAGCTGTGAGTCTAACACACAGGACCACAACCACAGCTGTGAGTCTAACACACACAGGACCACAACCACAGCTGTGAGTCTAACACACAGGACCACAACCACAGCTGTGAGTCTAACACACACAGAACCACAACCACAGCTGTGAGTCTTAACACACACAGGACCACAACCACAGCTGTGAGTCTAACACACACAGGACCACAACCACAGCTGTGAGTCTAACACACAGGACCACAACCACAGCTGTGAGTCTAACACACACAGGACCACAACCACAGCTGTGAGTCTAACACACAGGACCACAACCACAGCTGTGAGTCTAACACACACAGAACCACAACCACAGCTGTGAGTCTAACACACACAGAACCACAACCACAGCTGTGAGTCTTAACACACACAGGACCACAACCACAGCTGTGAGTCTAACACACACAGGACCACAACCACAGCTGTGAGTCTAACACACACAGGACCACAACCACAGCTGTGAGTCTAACACACAGGACCACAACCACAGCTGTGAGTCTAACACACACAGAACCACCACCACAGCCTGTCTACCACTACAACCCACTATCAGCCTGTCTACCACTACAACCTACTATCAGCCTGTCTACCACTACAACCCACTATCAGCCTGTCTACCACTACAACCCACTATCAGCCTGTCTACCACTACAACCCACTATCAGCCTGTCTACCACTACAACCCACTATCAGCCTGTCTACCACTACAACCCACTATCAGCCTGTCTACCACTACAACCCACTATCAGCCTGTCTACCACTACAACCCACTATCAGCCTGTCTACCACTACAACCCACTATCAGCCTGTCTACCACTACAACCCACTATCAGCCTGTCTACCACTACAACCCACTATCAGCCTGTCTACCACTACAACCCACTATCAGCCTGTCTACCACTACAACCCACTATCAGCCTGTCTACCACTACAACCCACTATCAGCCTGTCTACCACTACAACCCACTATCAGCCTGTCTACCACTACAACCCACTATCAGCCTGTCTACCACTACAACCCACTATCAGCCTGTCTACCACTACAACCCACCATCAGCCCATTCCTCTCCAGGGGGAAAGACGAAGAAAGAGGAGAAGTTTGAGAAGAAGGCAGGAGCACCCCCGAAGGAGGAGAAGAGGGGAGGAGCACCCCTGAAGGAGGAGAAGAAGGGAGGGGCACCCCTGAAGGAGGAGAAGAGGGGAGGGAGCGTCAAAGAGAGGGAGGAGAAGAAGGAGCAGCCAAGCCTGCTGTGAAGGAGAAACCAGTGGAGGTGAGGAACTCACCTAATCTAAAAAATAAATCCCCAAATCATCCCTAACCTCCTCCCCCTAACCGCCTCCCTCCTGGCCTCCTGCCCCCTTCCCTCATAACCTCTTACCCCCTAACCGCCTACCCCTAACCTCCTACCCCCTAGTCACTTTGTGTATATGTTATCAAGCTCTATTCCCAACCAGAGACACAATGTTTATCTGAAAGGATCAGATAGGTGTTAGACTAGGAGTTACACTATATTACTATCAGAGAGTGGGTGGAGCTATTACCAGATGATTTATACCTATCCAATCAGAGAGTGGGGTGGAGCTATTACCAGATGATTTATACCTATCCAATCAGAGAGTGGGGTGGAGCTATTACCAGATGATTTATACCTATCCAATCAGAGAGTGGGTGGAGCTATTACCAGATGATTTATACCTATCCAATCAGAGAGTGGGGTGGAGCTATTACCAGATGATTTATACCTATCCAATCAGAGAGTGGGTGGAGCTATTACCAGATGGTTTATACCTATCCAATCAGAGAGTGGGGTGGAGCTATTACCAGATGATTTATACCTATCCAATCAGAGAGTGGGGTGATTTATACCTATCCAATCAGAGAGTGGGGTGAAGGGATTTATACCTATCCAATCCCTTCAGACCTCTAGTGTTCAGCCCTGTTCCCGGAGAGATACCCTCCTGTAGGTTTTATCTCCAACCCTGTTCCTGGAGAGATACCCTCCTGTATGTTTTATCTCCAACCCTGTTCCCGGAGAGATACCCTCCTGTATGTTTTATCTCCAACCCTGTTCCTGGAGAGATACCCTCCTGTAGGTTTTATCTCCAACCCTGTTCCTGGAGAGATACCCTCCTGTATGTTTTATCTCCAACCCTGTTCCTGGAGAGACACCCTCCTGTAGGTTTTATCTCCAAACCTGTTCCTGGAGATACCTTCCTGTAGGTTTTATCTCCAACCCTGTTCCTGGAGATACCCTCCTGTAGGTTTTATCTCCAACCCTGTTCCTGGAGAGACACCCTCCTGTAGGTTTTATCTCCAACCCTGTTCCTGGAGAAACACCCTCCTGTAGGTTTTAACTCCAACCCTGTTCCTGGACAGCTACCCTCCTGTAGGTCTTATCTGTCTGCTTGTCTATCTGCTTGTCTATCTGTTTGTCTATCTGTTTGTCTATCTGCTTGTCTGTCTGTCTGTCTGTCTGTCTGTCTGTCTGTCTGTCTGTCTGTCTGTCTGTCTGTCTGTCTGTCTGTCTGTCTGTCTGTCTGTCTGTCTGTCTGTCTCTGTCTGTCTGTCTGTCTGTCTGTCTGTCTGTCTGTCTGTCTCTGCCTGTCTGTCTGTCTGTCTGTCTGTCTGTCTGTCTGTCTGTCTGTCTGTCTGTCTGTCTGTCTGTCTGTCTGTCTGTCTGTATGTATGTATGTATGTATGTATGTATGTATGTATGTACGTACGTACAGTGGGGCAAAAAAGTATTTAGTCAGCCACCAATTGTGCAAGTTCTCCCACTTAAAAAGATGACGGAGGCCTGTAATTTCCATCATAGGTACACTTCAACTATGATAGACAAATGATAAAAAATCCAGAAAATCACATTGTAAGATTTTTAATGAATTTATTTGCAAATTAATACTTTGTTATATACTCTTTGTTGGCAATGACAGAGGTCAAATGTTTTCTGTAAGTCTTCACAAGGTTTTCACACACTGTTGCTGGTATTTTGGCCCATTCCTCAATGCAGATCTCCTCTAGAGCAGTGATGTTTTGGGGCTGTTGCTGGGCAACACAGACTTTCAACTCCCTCCAAAGATTTTCTATGGGGTTGAGATCTGGAGACTGGCTAGGCCACTCCATGACCTTGAAATGCTTCTTACGTCTGTCTGTCTGTCTGTCTGTCTGTCTGTCTGTCTGCTTGTCTGTCTGCTTGTCTGTCTGCCTTCCTGTTTCCTGTAGGTTTTCGGGGATGATTTTAAGTTAAAACCTACAGGAGGTTTTCTCTCCAGAAACAGGGTTGATACCAACACCAGATGGCAGCAAACACCTGTCTGTCTGTATGTTTGTCTGCCTGTCTGCCTGTATGTCTGCCTGTTTGTCTGCTTCTCTGCCTGCTTGTCTGTCTGCCTGTCTGTCTGTCTGTCTGTCTGCCTGTCTGCTTGTCTGTCTGCCTGTTTGTCTGCTTCTCTGCCTGCTTGTCTGCCTGTCTGTCTGTCTGTCTGCCTGTCTGCTTGTCTGTCTGCCTGTCTGTCTGTCTGTCTGTCTGTCTGTCTGCCTGTTTGTCTGCTTCTCTGCCTGCTTGTCTGTCTGTCTGCCTGTTTGTCTGCTTCTCTGCCTGCTTGTCTGTCTGTCTGTCTGCCTGTCTGCTTGTCTGTCTGTCTGCCTGTCTGCCTGTCTGTCTGTCTGTCTGTCTGTCTGTCTGTCTGTCTGTCTGTCTGTCTGTCTGTCTGTCTGTATGTATGTATGTATGTATGTACGTACGTACGTATGTACGTACGTACAGTGGGGCAAAAAAGTATTTAGTCAGCCACCAATTGTGCAAGTTCTCCCACTTAAAAAGATGACGGAGGCCTGTAATTTCCATCATAGGTACACTTCAACTATGATAGACAAATGATAAAAAATCCAGAAAATCACATTGTAAGATTTTTTATGAATTTATTTGCAAATTAATACTTTGTTATATACTCTTTGTTGGCAATGACAGAGGTCAAATGTTTTCTGTAAGTCTTCACAAGGTTTTCACACACTGTTGCTGGTATTTTGGCCCATTCCTCAATGCAGATCTCCTCTAGAGCAGTGATGTTTTGGGGCTGTTGCTGGGCAACACAGACTTTCAACTCCCTCCAAAGATTTTCTATGGGGTTGAGATCTGGAGACTGGCTAGGCCACTCCATGACCTTGAAATGCTTCTTACGTCTGTCTGTCTGTCTGTCTGTCTGTCTGTCTGTCTGTCTGTCTGTCTGTCTGTCTGTCTGTCTGTCTGTCTGTCTGTCTGTCTGCTTGTCTGTCTGCTTGTCTGTCTGCCTTCCTGTTTCCTGTAGGTTTTCGGGGATGATTTTAAGTTAAAACCTACAGGAGGTTTTCTCTCCAGAAACAGGGTTGATACCAACACCAGATGGCAGCAAACACCTGTCTGTCTGTATGTTTGTCTGCCTGTCTGCCTGTATGTCTGCCTATCTGTATGTCTGGTCTGTCTGCCTGTTTGTCTGGTCTGTCTGCCTGTTTGTCTGGTCTGTCTGCCTGTTTGTCTGCTTCTCTGCCTGCTTGTCTGTCTGCCTGTCTGTCTGTCTGTCTGCCTGTCTGCTTGTCTGTCTGTCTGTCTGTCTGTCTGTCTGTCTGTCTGTCTGTCTGTCTGTCTGTCTGCCTGTTTGTCTGCTTCTCTGCCTGCTTGTCTGTCTGCCTGTTTGTCTGTCTGCCTGTCTGCCTGTCTGTCTGCCTGTCTGTCTGCCTGTCTGTCTGTCTGCCTGTTTGTCTGCTTCTCTGCCTGTCTGTCTGTCTGTCTGTCTGCTTGTCTGTCTGCTTGTCTGTCTGCCTGTTTGTCTGCTTCTCTGCCTGCTTGTCTGTCTCTGTCTGCTTGTCTGTCTGCTTGTCTGTCTGCTTGTCTGTCTGTCTGTCTGTCTGTCTGTCTGTCTGTCTGTCTGTCTGTCTGTCTGTCTGTCTGTCTGTCTGTCTGTCTGTCTGTCTGTCTGTCTGTCTGTCTGTCTGTCTGTCTGTCTGTCTGTCTGTCTGTCTGTCTGTCTGTCTGTCTGTCTGTCTGTCTGTCTGTCTGTCTGTCTGTCTGTCTGTCTGTCTGTCTGTCTGTCTGTCTGTCTGTCTGTCTGTCTGTCTGTCTGTCTGTCTGTCTGTCTGTCTGTCTGTCTGTCTGTCTGTCTGTCTGTCTGTCTGTCTGTCTGTCTGTCTGTCTGTCTGTCTGTGTCTGTCTGTCTGTCTGTCTGTCTGTCTGTCTGTCTGTCTGTCTGTCTGTCTGTCTGTCTGTCTGTCTGTCTGTCTGTCTGTCTGTCTGTCTGTCTGTCTGTCTGTACGTACAGTGGGGCAAAAAAGTATTTAGTCAGCCACCAATTGTGCAAGTTCTCCCACTTAAAAAGATGACAGAGGCCTGTCATTTCCATCATAGGTACACTTCAACTATGATAGACAAATGATAAAAAATCCAGAAAATCACATTGTAAGATTTTTAATGAATTTATTTGCAAATTAATACTTTGTTATATACTCTTTGTTGGCAATGACAGAGGTCAAATGTTTTCTGTAAGTCTTCACAAGGTTTTCACACACTGTTGCTGGTATTTTGGCCCATTCCTCAATGCAGATCTCCTCTAGAGCAGTGATGTTTTGGGGCTGTTGCTGGGCAACACAGACTTTCAACTCCCTCCAAAGATTTTCTATGGGGTTGAGATCTGGAGACTGGCTAGGCCACTCCATGACCTTGAAATGCTTCTTACGTCTGTCTGTCTGTCTGTCTGTCTGTCTGTCTGCTTGTCTGTCTGCTTGTCTGTCTGCCTTCCTGTTTCCTGTAGGTTTTCGGGGATGATTTTAAGTTAAAACCTACAGGAGGTTTTCTCTCCAGAAACAGGGTTGATACCAACACCAGATGGCAGCAAACACCTGTCTGTCTGTATGTTTGTCTGCCTGTCTGCCTGTATGTCTGCCTGTTTGTCTGCTTCTCTGCCTGCTTGTCTGTCTGCCTGTCTGTCTGTCTGTCTGTCTGCCTGTCTGCTTGTCTGTCTGCCTGTTTGTCTGCTTCTCTGCCTGCTTGTCTGTCTGCCTGTCTGTCTGTCTGTCTGCCTGTCTGCTTGTCTGTCTGCCTGTCTGTCTGTCTGTCTGTCTGTCTGCCTGTTTGTCTGCTTGTCTGTCTGTCTGCCTGTTTGTCTGCTTCTCTGCCTGCTTGTCTGTCTGTCTGTCTGCCTGTCTGCTTGTCTGTCTGCCTGTCTGTCTGTCTGTCTGTCTGTCTGTCTGTCTGTCTGTACGTACGTACAGTGGGGCAAAAAAGTATTTAGTCAGCCACCAATTGTGCAAGTTCTCCCACTTAAAAAGATGACGGAGGCCTGTAATTTCCATCATAGGTACACTTCAACTATGATAGACAAATGATAAAAAATCCAGAAAATCACATTGTAAGATTTTTAATGAATTTATTTGCAAATTAATACTTTGTTATATACTCTTTGTTGGCAATGACAGAGGTCAAATGTTTTCTGTAAGTCTTCACAAGGTTTTCACACACTGTTGCTGGTATTTTGGCCCATTCCTCAATGCAGATCTCCTCTAGAGCAGTGATGTTTTGGGGCTGTTGCTGGGCAACACAGACTTTCAACTCCCTCCAAAGATTTTCTATGGGGTTGAGATCTGGAGACTGGCTAGGCCACTCCATGACCTTGAAATGCTTCTTACGTCTGTCTGTCTGTCTGTCTGTCTGTCTGTCTGTCTGTCTGTCTGTCTGTCTGTCTGTCTGTCTGTCTGTCTGTCTGTCTGTCTGTCTGTCTGTCTGTCTGTCTGTCTGTCTGTCTGTCTGTCTGCTTGTCTATCTGCTTGTCTGTCTGTCTGCCTTCCTGTTTCCTGTAGGTTTTCGGGGATGATTTTAAGTTAAAACCTACAGGAGGTTTTCTCTCCAGAAACAGGGTTGATACCAACACCAGTTGGCAGCAAACACCTGTCTGTCTGTATGTTTGTCTGCCTGTCTGCCTGTATGTCTGCCTATCTGTATGTCTGGTCTGTCTGCCTGTTTGTCTGGTCTGTCTGCCTGTTTGTCTGGTCTGTCTGCCTGTTTGTCTGCTTCTCTGCCTGCTTGTCTGTCTGCCTGTCTGTCTGTCTGTCTGCCTGTCTGCTTGTCTGTCTGTCTGTCTGTCTGTCTGTCTGTCTGTCTGTCTGTCTGTCTGTCTGTCTGTCTGTCTGTCTGTCTGTCTGCCTGTCTGTCTGTCTGTCTGTCTGCCTGTGTTGTCTGCCTGTCTGTCTTCTCTGCTGTCTGTCTGTCTGTGCTGTCTGTCTGTCTGCCTGTTTGTCTGTCTGCTGTCTGCCTGTCTGTCTGTCCTGCCTGTCTGTCTGTCTGCTTGTCTGTCTGCTTGTCTGTCTGCTTGTCTGTCTGCCTGTTTGTCTGCTTGTCTGCCTGCTTGTCTGTCTGCCTGTCTGCTTGTCTGTCTGCTTGTCTGTCTGCTTGTCTGTCTGTCTGTCTGTCTGTCTGTCTGTCTGTCTGTCTGTCTGTCTGTCTGTCTGTCTGTCTGTCTGTCTGTCTGTCTGTCTGTCTGTCTGTCTGTATGTATGTATGTATGTATGTATGTATGTATGTATGTATGTATGTATGTATGTATGTATGTATGTATGTATGTATGTAGTACGTACGTACAGTGGGGCAAAAAAGTATTTAGTCAGCCACCAATTGTGCAAGTTCTCCCACTTAAAAAGATGACAGAGGCCTGTCATTTCCATCATAGGTACACTTCAACTATGATAGACAAATGATAAAAAATCCAGAAAATCACATTGTAAGATTTTTAATGAATTTATTTGCAAATTAATACTTTGTTATATACTCTTTGTTGGCAATGACAGAGGTCAAATGTTTTCTGTAAGTCTTCACAAGGTTTTCACACACTGTTGCTGGTATTTTGGCCCATTCCTCAATGCAGATCTCCTCTAGAGCAGTGATGTTTTGGGGCTGTTGCTGGGCAACACAGACTTTCAACTCCCTCCAAAGATTTTCTATGGGGTTGAGATCTGGAGACTGGCTAGGCCACTCCATGACCTTGAAATGCTTCTTACGAAGCCACTCCTTCGTTGCCCGGGCGGTGTGTTTGGGATCATTGTCATGCTGAAAGACCCAGCCACGTTTCATCTTCAATGCCCTTGCTGATGGAAGGGGGTTTTCACTCAAAATCTCACGATACATGGCCCCATTCATTCTTTCCTTTACACGGATGAGTCGTCCTGGTCCCTTTGCAGAAAAACAGCCCCAAAGCATGATGTTTCCAACCCCATGCTTCACAGTAGGTATGGTGTTCTTTGGATCCCAATCTTCTTTTGGATCATCCAAATGCTCTCTAGCAAACTTCAGACGGGCCTGGACATGTACTGTCTTAAGCAGGGGGACACGTCTGGCACTGCAGGATTTGAGTCCCTGGCGGCGTAGTGTGTTACTGATGGTAGGCTTTGTTACGTTGGTCCCAGCTCTCTGCAGGTCATTCACTAGGTCCCCCCGTGTGGTTCTGGGATTTTTGCTCACCGTTCTTGTGATCATTTTGACCCCACGGGGTGAGATCTTGCATGGAGCCCCAGATCGAGGGAGATTATCAGTGGTCTTGTATGTCTTCCATTTCCTAATAATTGCTCCCACAGTTGATTTCTTCAAACCAAGCTGCTTACCTATTGCAGATTCAGTCTTTCCAGCCTGGTGCAGGTCTACAATTTTGTTTCTGGTGTCCTTTGACAGCTCTTTGCTCTTGGCCATAGTGGAGTTTGGAGTGTGACTGTTTGAGGTTGTGGCCAGGTGTCTTTTATACTGATAACATGTTCAAACAGGTTCCATTAATACAGGTAACGAGTGGAGGACAGAGGAGCCACGTCTTGCTTGTTTGTAGGTGACCAAATACTTATTTACCACCATAATTTGCAAATAAATTAATAAAAAATCCTACAATGGGATTTTCTGTATTTTTTTCTCATTTTGTCTGTCATAGTTGAAGTGTACCTATGATTAAAATTACAGGCCTCTCTCATCTTTTTAAGCGGGAGAACTTGCACAATTGGTGGCTGACTAAATACTTTTTCCCCCCACTGTATGTCTGTCTGTCTGTCTGTCTGTCTGTCTGTCTGTCTGTCTGTCTGTCTGTCTGTCTGTCTGTCTGTCTGTCTGTCTGTCTGTCTGTCTGTCTGTCTGTCTGTCTGTCTGTCTGTCTGTCTGTCTGTCTGTCTGTCTGTCTGTCTCTGTCTGTCTGTCTGCTGTCTGTCTCTGTCTCCTTGTCTGTCTCTCTGTCTCTCCGTCCTCTCTTTCTCTTCCTCCTTCTCGCTCCTCCTCTCTCTCTATCTCTCTGATGAATAGTTGAGTCATAGGTTAGCAACAGTTTATTTGTCACCAGGTGCCATGGTAACCGAATACTGTGTGAAAATGTGCATCTGCTCTCAAACTGTGTGTCCAGGTTGTGAGTTATGACACCTGTACCGGCCACACACACTACACGCATGTAGGCGGCCACACACACGCACACACTTCACGCACGTAGGCGGCCACACACACACACACACACACACACACACACACACACACACACACACACACACACACACACACACACACACACACACACACACACACACACACACACACACACACACACACACACACACACACACACACACACACACACACACACACACAGCTAGAGGCATGTCCATCTGTACACCAACAACTATAAACAGAACATACTGCAGAAATGTCACCATCACAAAGAAACCAGTACCTCTCTATCTATCTATCTATCTATCTATCTATCTATCTATCTATCTATCTCTCTTTCTGTCTGTCTTTCTCTCTATCTACCTCTCTTTCTCTATGTCTTTATCTCTCTCTCTCTATCTATCTCTCTTTCTCTGTGTCTTTCTCTCTCTATCTATCTCTCTGTCTGTCTTTATCTCTCGCTCTCTCTCTCTCTCTGTCTTTATCGCTCTCTATCTCTCTGTCTGTCTTTATTTATCTCTATCTATCTCTCTCTTCCTGTCTGTCTTTATTTATCTATCTATCTCTCTGTCTGTCTTTATTTATCTCTATCTCTCTTTCTGTCTGTCTTTATTTATCTCTCTCTCTCTCTCTCTCTGTCTTTCTTTATCTCTCTCCCCACTTGGGTTCATTCTCTCTAACTCTCTTTCTCTCTCTCTCGCTCTCTCTCTAACTCTCTTTCTCTCTCGCTCTATAAATGGCCGCTCTGAGCAATCGGGGGAGAAGGGCCTTGGTCAGTTAGGTGACCAGCAACCAATGGTCACTCTGACAGCGCTGCAGAGTTCCTCTGTGGAGATGCGAGAACCTTCCAGAAGGACAATCATCTCTGCAGCACTCCACCGATCAGGCCTTTATGGTAGAGTGGTGTCGTGACTTGACTTTAAATAATCTGATGACTGTTATTTATTTAATTGTTACCCGATTAAATTAATCAGGAATTTGGGGCACCATGGAAGAAGTTGTTTAACGAGTCACCATCTCCCGAATTAAACTCTAGAAGATATAAATGATATATCGACAACTATCACTTATTAAGAATTACCTCATATCAGTCTCATTCTGATCGGTCGCAACCTTCTTGGATCTGCAAGAGTCCCAGCCAAGCTCATTATTCAATACTACGGTCACAGGGCGGCTCATAGCCTGTGGCAAAAATGAGGGGACGCGAACAACAGGTATAGGCCAATTAAAAACATGTTCTTTATTGTAAACAAAACTATTAACTTTAAATTAAGAAAAAGGTATGAGGTGTGGAAGTATCATAATGTAAGGTGTATGTAAAGTGCATGGATGTGTGAATCTGTGTGTGTGAATGACTGAGTGAAAACTAAGTAAAACTACAAAGGACCAAACAAAACAGGTTCATACCTGGAGGAGCAGAGAGAGAGAGAGATTAGTGAAGCAGCAGTTTAAATACCTTGAGCCCAGGTGACTCCAATCACTAACGACCCTCCTCTGCCTGCAGGAGGAACCACCCCCTGCACTGCAGAGGAGGAGCCGTGACACTACACAAACTGATTTAATTATTTATTTACTATCTAACTAAATAATAACACAGAACAACATACACACTTACATGAGACAAAGGTCCCTAGTGGACTGACAAGATATGATGGCTTGTTACAACATAATGTTAGATGGAGAGAGGGAAAGAGAGAGAGAGAGGAAAAGATATGATGGCTTGTTACAACATAATGTTAGATGGAGAGAGGGAAAGAGAGAGAGAGAGGAAAAGATATGACGGCTTGTTACAACATAATGTTAGATGGAGAGAGGGAAAGAGAGAGAGAGGAAAAGGACACTTATCGTGGACACGTTCTAGGACTCATTTCACATGAATTATATACTATGCACACGAACCACCAGCCGTTTGGAAAAGAAGAAAAGAATGAATGCATTTACGTGTTGAATGCCTTCGTTCGTGGTCCATCTCGGTCAGGACCGAGCCCTCTCATTGTCCACCAGAGGTTACAATGTCCTCTTTATTAGTAGTTTCGGTGGGCTCTCCCGGGGGTGTAATGCTCTGATTGTCCACCAGAGGTTACAATGTCCTCTTTATTAGTAGTGGGCTCTCCCGGGGGTGTAATGCTCTGATTGTCCACCAGAGGTTACAATGTCCTCTTTATTAGTAGTTTCGGTGGGCTCTCCCGGGGGTGTAATGCTCTGATTGTCCACCAGAGGTTACAATGTCCTCTTTATTAGTAGTTTCGGTGGGCTCTCCCGGGGGTGTAATGCTCTGATTGTCCACCAGAGGTTACAATGTCCTCTTTATTAGTAGTTTCGGTGGGCTCTCCCGGGGGTGTAATGCTCTGATTGTCCACCAGAGGTTACAATGTCCTCTTTATTAGTAGTTTCGGTGGGCTCTCCCGGGGGTGTAATGCTCTGATTGTCCACCAGAGGTTACAATGTCCTCTTTATTAGTAGTTTCGGTGGGCTCTCCCGGGGGTGTAATGCTCTGATTGTCCACCAGAGGTTACAATGTCCTCTTTATTAGTTGTCTGTGGCTTCAATGATTCAACAGTAATTGTCTGAGGTGAACTTATCCTTTCTTCCTCGGGTAGATAGTCAAAGTTCCAAACTCACTTTACACGTGCAGACTGCCAGGGTCCTGGTCCGGTGAGTTCATTTTCTTCACCTCTTGTTGAGAGTTTCAAAGTTTCTAACCATTTCAACGTGTGGTTCACGGTCTCACGTATTTCCGTCTGGTATGTTAATTCTTAGCGAGTCATTGTAAGCACTCTGGTCGGAAAGGGTGGTTCCATCACACTGATACGCTCTTCTGACCTCATTCGGGTCGTGGCTATTTAATGTGCAGTGGACATGAAAAACCATTATCCCATTAGAAAAACAAAATCACATTCCTATCTTAACAACACTATTTTCATCGTTCTTCATATTGTATTCACAATGTATTGGATAGGAACTTGACAGACAAAAGGGGGTTCGTTCCTAAGTTACAATATTTGGTTCACGGAGTTTTTAATAACATCACAAAATGAAAAGCAATATGACATGATTATTATTCTTTAGATCCCCACTGACCATTCTTAACATCCATATCTTCAGAAACATTGTTCCAATATTCACTTTCTTTCGGACGTTACAGTTTTGGCGGGAAAAGTATTCTGTAGACGAAAGGGACATTTCTTTACCAATACTGAAGAGAAAGAGGGAGATTCCCCTCCTACCTAATTTACAGAGAGTTAAGGTGTCAAAACCGCCCCCCTCCCTCCCTCCTCTTCTGCGGGTGATGAGAGGGGTCTGGTCAATGTCAGCCATTTGCCAAGCTGATCTGAGGCCTTGGATCCTCAGCCAGGAGAGTCATGATAGTGGCCAAACGATAGCCACTCCTCAGTGAAAGGCACATGACAGCCCACTTGGAGTTTGCCAAAAGACACCTAAAGACTATCAGACCATGAGAAACAAGATTGTCTGGTCTGATGAAACCAAGATTGAACTCTTTGGCCTGAATGCCAAGCATCGCGTCTGGAGGAAACATGGCACAATCCCCACGGTGGAGCACGACTTGAACCTGATAAAACATCTCTGGAGAGATCTGAAAACAGCTGTGCAGAGACACTCCCCATCCAACCTGACAGAGCTTGAGAGGATCTTCAGAGAAGAATGGGAGACATCCCCATCCAACCTGACAGAGCTTGAGAGGATCTTCAGAGAAGAATGGGAGACACTCCCCATCCAACCTGACAGAGCTTGAGAGGATCTTCAGAGAAGAATGGGAGACACTCCCCAAATACAGGTGTGCCAAGTTTGTAGCGTCCTACCCAAGAAGACTCAAGTCTGTAATCGCTGCCAAAGGTGCTTAAACAAAGTACTGATTTTAAAGGGTCTGAATACTTATGCAAATGTGATATTTCAGTTACATTTGCAAAAATGTGTCATTATGGAGTATTGTGTGGTTTCCTGGTGTTTGATGACATTCCATTTGCCTCCGTTCCGGCCGTTATTATTAAGAGCCGTCCCCCCTCAGCAGCCTCCTGTGCTCTCTTCCAGGAGCGTCCGGGCAGTAAGAAGAAGGGTCGTGAGGAGGTGGCGGTAGGGGACAAGCGTCCTGGAGGTAAGACTGGTAAAGAACCAGGCAGAGAGCCCTCCTCCACCACAACCAGCCCTGAGAGTGACTACCAGGACCACCACACTGACTCTACTGTAGAGCCTGAACTACAGGACAAATACAGGAGACAGCTGCACCAACAGGCTAGTACACTATACAATACTACCAGGACCACTAAACGGTCTCTACTGTAGATCTGCTATACTATACTAGATCTATACTATACTATACTATACTATACTATACTATACGACTATACTATACTATACTATACTACCAGGACCGACACTATACTATACGATACTATACTATACTATACTATACTATACTATACTATACTATACTACCAGGACCACCACACGGTCTCTACTGTAGATCTGCTGTACTACACTACACTACCAGGACCACTAACCAGTCTCTACTGTAGATCTGCTATACTATACTACCAGGCCCACCACACAGTCTCTACTGTAGAGCCTGCTGTACTATACTATACTACCAGGATCACTAACCAGTCTCTACTGTAGATCTGTACTATAGACACTACCAGGACCACTAACCAGTCTCTACTGTAGATCTGTACTATAGACACTACCAGGCCCACTAACCAGTCTACTGTAGATCTGCTATACTATACTATACTACCAGGACCACTAAACAGTCTCTACTGTAGATCTGTACTATAGACACTACCAGGCCCACTAACCAGTCTCTACTGTAGATCTGTACTATAGACACTACCAGGACCACTAACCAGTCTCTACTGTAGATCTGTAGACACTACCAGGACCACCACACAGTCTCTACTGTAGATCTGTACTATAGACACTACCAGGACCACCACACAGTCTCTACTGTAGATCTGTACTATAGACACTACCAGGACCACCACACAGTCTCTACTGTAGATCTGTACTATAGACACTACCAGGACCACCACACAGTCTCTACTGTAGATCTGTACTATAGACACTACCAGGACCACTAACCAGTCTCTACTGTAGATCTGTACTATAGACACTACCAGGACCACTAACCAGTCTCTACTGTAGATCTGTAGACACTACCAGGACCACCACACAGTCTCTACTGTAGATCTGTACTATAGACACTACCAGGACCACCACACAGTCTCTACTGTAGATCTGTACTATAGACACTACTTGTGTAATATTAGTACTTTTGTAATAACCATAATCCTTTATCTGAAATCGCTTACTAACACGGCTGTTATCTCCCCCCTCTCTCTCTCTGTCTGTCGCTCTCTCTTTCTCCCTCTCTTCCTTCCTCTCTCTCTCTCTTCGTTTCTCTCTGTCTGTCGCTCTCTCTTTCTCCCTCTCTTCCTTCCTCTCTTTCTCTCTCTTCGTTTCTCTCTCTGTCGCTCTCTCTCTTTCTCCCTCTCTGTCGCTCTCTCTCTTTCTTCCTCTCTTCCTTTCTCTCTCTTCTTTCACTCTCTCTCTCTCTCTCTCTCTTCCTTTCTCTCTCTCTTTGTTTCTCTCTCACTCTCTGTCGCTCTCTCTTTTTCTCCCTCTTCCTTCCTCTCTCTTCTTTTCTCTCTCTCTCTCTTCCTTTCTCTCTCTCTCTTTCTCCTTCTCTTCCTTCCTCTCTCTCTCTCTCTCTCTTCTCTCTCTCTCTCTCTCTCTCTCCCTCTCTCTCTCTCTCTCTCTCTCTCTCTCTCTCTCTCTCTCTCTCTTTATCCCCCCTCTCTTTCCCTTTCTGTGTCTCTCTGTCTGTCTTTCTCTTCCAGGTGTATATTCTAATGGAAGGCTTAGTGGATTCTCTGTGTGTGCTGTTGGATGGGTCTGCAGAGGAACAGACTTGAGCTGACACACACACACACACACACACACACACACACACACACACACACACACACACACACACACACACACACACACACACACACACACACACACACACACACACACACAGCTCTCTAATCACACTATAATAAATTCCACTCTTCCCTAACACACACATTTGTACAGAGAATCCATCACAGGTGCAGAGGTTTATTTCCTCACTATGACATCAATAAACTTGCTTTGTGAACTTCCTATCTTTGTTGACTTACTATGACTGTGAGATGTGGTTGTCATACCTAGCAACCTCACTCACACACTGATTCTGCGTCGGAGGACCGTGGGTTAAATGCTGACTGCATCCTACCCACTACCCAGTATCCACCCCCATCCCGCCGCCTCGCTCTCCCTCTCTCAGCTGTGTGTACGGGTACCTGCCATGCGTGCGTGCGTGTGTGAGTGGGCGCGTGAGTGTGCCATGCCGTTGGTTGTCCTATGCGGATTTCACGGTTGCTGCCCTCCTCGTGTCTCGCAACTTCACCCGAAAAGGAACAGACCACACGTCCCTTCGGAATTCCACTGCCGTTCCACGCACCGGACTGAAGCACGGCATTCTGCTTGTCTGTCATTCGGGAATAGCCTACCGATAGTAGCTCCCTTACTCGCTGCATCTCTGTGCTACGGTTCAGTGCTGCTGATACCGGTGGTTTAGTACTGCTGGGGGAATACCGACACTGCAGAGAGAGGAGAGAGCGGAGAGGATGGTTCCTGGTGTAGGAGGAGGAGGTGATCATGGCAGAGGTAAGCGGAACGAACAGAATGCGGTAAACTAAACACATAGGACATCTGGGTTTTAGGCTACCGCGACATAAAAACTAATACAAATTACTGCTATTTTTTAACATAGGCAAAGCTTTTTATTACTTAAACTTGGATGATTTCGATAGACTATTAGTTCATTTGGCAGTTTATTTGTGTTGTATAGGTGGTGTAGGCAATTTGAGGGTGTATGTTGTGGTTAGTTAGTGTGGCCATGTTTTCTTGACAGCTCAGATTGGGCGATGAGCACATCGCGTTGCATAAGAATATTTGCATGTGTCCTTTGATAGTTTAGTAGTCAGTTCTTCCTCTAGCCTTTTGGGGGCCACACGTGAGATTTGGTCAGGGGGCACCTCCCCTTCTCGCAGGCAGAAGTGTGGGAGTGACTAATAAAATCAATGGGGGCCGTTGGTAATGTGGTGATGATTAGGCCTATTACAAGGGTTCAATAGCTGGGTAGATGACTTTACCTTGCAATCAAAAATGTTATCTAACATTGGGACTGTCAACCAGGGGTGTAAAAGTACTTAAGTCAAAATACTTTAAAGTGTTTTCAGTCGTTTTTTGGGGTATTATTTATATTTTTGACAACTTTTTTACTTCACTACATTCCTAAAGAAAATATTGTACTTTTTCTTCCATGCAGTTTCCCTGACACCAAAAAGTACTCCTTACATTTGGATTGCTTAGCAGGACAGGAAAATAGTTAAATTCATGCACTTATCAAGAGAACATGTAGTCATCCCTACTGCCCCAGGCTTGACTGATTCATTAAACACAAATGCATCTTTTGTAAGTAATGTCTGAGTGTTGGAGTGTGCCCCTGGCTATCTGTAAATAATCTCTGAGTGTTGGAGTGTGCCCCTGGCTATCTGTAAATAATATCTGAGTGTTGGAGTGTGCCCCTGGCTATCTGTAAATAATATCTGAGTGTTGGAGTGTGCCCCTGGCTATCTGTGAAATCTGTAAATAATCTGAGTGTTGGAGTGTGCCCCTGGCTATCTGTAAATAATCTCTGAGTGTTG
>NW_025748386.1:0-35789 GCF_021184085.1 Oncorhynchus gorbuscha
TGTGTTGAGGGACGGCCCCCTCGGTGTGTTGAGGGACGGCCCCTCGGTGTGTTGAGGGACGGCCCCCTCGGTGTGTTGAGGGACGGCCCCCTCGGTGTGTTGAGGGACGGCCCCCTCGGTGTGTTGAGGGACGGCCCCCTCGGTGTGTTGAGGGACGGCCCCCTCGGTGTGTTGAGGGACGGCCCCCTCGGTGTGTTGAGGACGGCCCCTCAGTTTAGACCAGGCAGGGTCCTGGGTCCAGCCCTACTCAGCCCTCGGGGCATCCAGATTATCCCTGTCTGCCACTCAGTGCATTAAGGCTAATCAATACAAGGACTGTCGCTGCATGAAAAGGAAAATCGAATAAGTGCCAATATGTTACTCTGCTGCACTTATGTCTGTCTGTCTAACAATGACGGAGTGAGACCTGTCTCCTCTGAAGAGGGAGCATCCATATTTAAAACGGCGGCTGTCCAAATTGTCACGACACCATGGGTTCTTCCCAAATGGCACCCTTTCCACCCCCACACACACACACACACACACCGTTTGCCTGGCACGCTGTGTGCCCTGGTCATAGGGAATAGGGTGTCGTGACTTTTTTTTCTCTCTCTTTTTGTTGCCATGGTTGCAGTGGGGTTTCCTAAATCACTGTAGAACGAATTGGTTCAATAAACACATTTTTTTTTTTCAATGGGTTTCACAGCTTTTCTTTTTTATTCCATGGCGTTTTAAGGCCTTGTGTGTGTGGGGGTGTGGATAGCTCTTATCTAGGCTAGCTGGCCCAATCCTGTTCTATGCTGCACATGGGTCAGTTGAAATGTGTTGTACCTCCAGGGTGAACACACAGGTCAGAGGTCAGTTGAAATGTGTTGAACCTCCAGGGTGAACACACAGGTCAGAGGTCAGTTGAAATGTGTTGTACCTCCAGGGTGAACACACAGGTCAGAGGTCAGTTGAAATGTGTTGAACCTCCAGGGTGAACACACAGGTCAGAGGTCAGTTGAAATGTAGTGTAGCTCCAGGGTGAAAGTGTGCTGTGTTGTTGTCATGGTGTGTGGCTTAACCCCCCCCATCTGATGAATGACCCAGCCAAGCCCTAGACATCCATTTTGTCATAATCTCACCATCTCTCTCTCTCTCCTCTCCTTTTCAGATACAGAGTGAACATGACAGCCATAAACACGGCCAACATAAACTTCAAATGGGATCCGAAGAGCCTGGAGATCCGTACCCTGGCTGTGGAGCGGCTGCTGGAGCCCTTGGTCACACAGGTCAGAATACATTTTAACAACCCATCATGGATGGAGAACTCATGCTGTGACTTTTTCTCCACATTTTGTTACGTTACAGCTAAATGGATTAAAAACATTTTCTCTCGTTAATCTACACACAATACCTCACAACGACAAAGTGAAAACAGGGGTTTTTGCATTTTTTTGTTGCTAATTTATATATATATATATATCTTATTTACGTCCAGTCAAAAGTTTGGACACCTTAATTGTTACTATTTTCTACATTGTAGAAAAATAGTGAAGACATCAAAACTATGAAGTTACACACGGAATCATGTACAGTATTAACCAAAAGTGTTAAACAAATCAAAATATATTTCATATTTGAGATTCTTCAAAGTAGCCACCCTTTGCCTTGATGACAGCTTGGCATTCTCTCAACCAGCTTCATGAGGAATGGTTTTCCAACCGTCTTGAAGGAGTTCCCACATATGCTGAGCACTTGTTGGCTGATTTTTCCTTCACTCTGCGGTCCAAATCAATCCACACCATCTCAATTGGGTTTTTGGGTGATTGTGGAGGCCAGGTCATCTGATGCAGCACTCCGTCACTCTCCTTGGTCAAATAGCCCTTACACAGCCTGGCGGTGTGTTTTGGGTCATTGTCCTGTTGAAAAACAAATGATAGTCCCACTAAGCACAAACCAGATACAATGTCGTATTGCTGTGGTAGCCATGCTGGTTAAGTGTGCCTTGAATTCTAAATAAATCACCCCCAAATCTCAAATTTGGACTCATCAGACCAATGGATAGATTTCCATCGGTCTAATGTCCATTGCTTGTGTTTCTTGGCCCAATCAAGTCTCTTCTTCTTATTGGCGTCCTTTAGTCGTGGTTTCTTTGCAGCAATTCAACCATGAAGGCCTGATTTCACAGTCTCCTCTGAACAGTTGATGTTGATGTGTCTGTTACTTGAACTCTGTAAAGCATTTATTTGGGCTGCAGTTTCTGAGGCTGGTAACTCTAATGAATTTATCCTCAGCAGCAGAGGTAACTCTGGGTCTTTCTTTCCTGTGACGTTCATGGTTCTGCATTGACTAAATGCCTTAATGATGGACTGCCATTTATCTTTGCTTATTTGAGCTGATCTTGCCATAATATGGACTTGGTCTTTTACCAAATAGGGCTCTCTTCTGTATACCATTCCTACCTTGTCACAACACAACTGATTGGTTATCTTCTGTATACCACCCCTACCTTGTCACAACACAACTGATTGACTCAAACACTTTTTAAGAAGGAAATAAATTCCACAAAATTAAGTGAAGGCACACCTGTTAATTGAAATGCATTCCAGGTGACTTGTTCATGAAGCTGGTTGAGAGAATGCCAAGAGTGTGCAAAGCTACCATCGAGGAAAAGGGTGGCTACAAAATCTAAATTATATTTTGTTTTGTTTAACACTTTCTTTTGGTTACTACATGAGTCGGCAGTCGGCAGGTAGCCTAGTAGTTAGAGCGTTGGTCCAGTCGCCGAAAGGTTGCTGGATCGAATCCCTGAGCTGACAAGGTACAAATTTGCCGTTTTGCACCTGAGCAAGGCAATTAACCCACTGTTCCTCAGGCTCCCCCGCACCTCTCCGATTCAGTGGTTTGGTTAAATACATTTCAGGTGACTGCTTTGTCGTACAACTGACTAGGTATCCCCCTTTCCCACGTGTTATTTCATAGTTTTGATATCTTCACTATTTTTCTACAATGTAAAGAAATAAAGGAAACCTTGAATGAGTATTAATGTCCTAACCTTTGACTGGTGCTGTAATTATTCAGACCTTTTGCCACGAGACTTGACTTTTTAGCTCTGGCGCATCCTGTTTCCATTGATCATCCTTGATGTTGCTACAACTTGATTGGAGTTCACTTGTGGTAAATTTAATTGATTGGACATGATTTAGCAAGGCACAAACCTGTCCTATATAAGGTCCCACAGCTGACGGTGCATGTCAGAGCAAAAACCAAGCCACGAGGTCGACGGAATTGTCTGTAAGAACTCTGAGACAGGATTGTGTCGAGGCACAGATCTGGGGAAGGGTACCAAAAAATGTCTGCAGCATTGAAGGTCCCCAAGAACACAGTGGCCTCCATCATTCTTAGATGGAAGAAGTGTGGAACCACCAAGACTCTTCCTAGAGCTGGCTGCTCGACCAAACTGAGCAATCGGGGGAGAAGGGTCTTGGTCAGGGAGATGACCAAGAACCTGATGGTCACTTTGACAGAGCTCCAGAGTTCCTCTTTGGAGATGGGAGAACCTTCCAGAAGGACAACCATCTCTGCAGCACTCCAACAATCAGGCCTTTATGGTAGAATGGCCAGACGGAAGCCACTCCTCAGTAAAAGGCACATGGCCGCCCTCTTGGAGGAAACCAGACACCGCTCATCAGCTGGCCAATACCAGCCCTACGGTGAAGCATGGTGGTGGCAGCGTCATGCTGTGGGGATGTTTTTCAGTGGCAGGGACTGGGAGACTAGTTGAGATCAAGAAAAAGCTGAACGGAGCAAAGTTCAGAGAGATCCTTGATGAAAACCTGCTCCAGAGCACTCTTGACCTCAGACTGGGGTGAAGGTTCACTTTCCAACATGACAATGACCCCTAAGCACACAGCCAAGACAACGCACAAGTGGCTCTGAATGTCCTTGAGGTCTTGAACCCGATCGAACATCTCTGAAGAGACCTGAAAATGGCTGTGCAGCGCCACTCCCCATCCAACCTGACAAAGCTTGAGAGGATCTGCAGAGAAGAATGGGAGAAACTCCCAAAATACAGGTGTGCCAAGCTTGAAACGTCATACCCAAGTAGACTGGAGGCTGTTATCTCTGCCAAAGGTAGTTCAACAACGTAAAGAGTATGAATACTTTTTTTGTAAATGTGATATTCCTGTTTTTGTTCAATACATTTACAAACATTTCTAAAATAAAGTTTTTGCTTTTGTCATTATCGGATATTGTGTGAAGAAAAACAAACAATTTGAATCCATTTTAGGATAGGGCTGTAACAAAATGTGGAATAAGTTAAGGGGTCTGAATATTTTCTTGGTGGTTATTTTTGTTACATTTGGTTAAGTTTGATAAATGACGTCAATGCAAAGTAAGCATGTAGATTTATGTATATATTTTAGAACGGGAGATCATGCATTCGCTTTGATTTGATTTGTACCTTGGGATCTAGCCCGAACTGCTTGAATGACACTAGCTACTTCTACTGTTTTTAGTATGGAATCAAAGACGATATGCAAGCAAGAGATGTCCGTCTGATGTTGTGCATCTCACCCTCAAGGCATTTGACCTCTCCCCCCCCCCCTCTCTCTCTCTCGTCCTGCTCCTAAAGGTCACGACCCTGGTGAACTCCAGCAACAAGGGTCCGTCCAATAAGAAGAAGGGTCGCTCTAAGAAGGCCCATGTATTGGCTGCCTCGGTGGAGACGGCCACCTTGAACTTCCTGGATAAAGGAGAGAAGATCGCGAAGGAGAGCCAGTTCCTCAAGGACGAGCTCACTGCTGCCGTGGAGGATGTACGCAAGCAAGGTACGGTTATCTACTACTGGCCTTGACTCCTTTGCTCTGAATCTCTGAAATGAGCAGATATGTAATTCGGCCTTGTATTTCTGCCTCTTGAGTTCCAAGAGAACACATTTATTCAGTTGGGGCTCTATGAATCTCCCCTATGAATTCATTCAAACTGCTTCCAGGCATTGAACTGTTGCTCTCTGTTCTGTCATATCTTCCATTTTACTCTGCAGTCTTTCAATCTGTCTTGCCTGTATTGAGGGGAAAGTGTGTGTGTGTGTGTGTGCGCACACCAGGGTTTCTCTGGATCAAAAGGGGCTTAAGTGGGTGGGCGTGGCAGGGTTTGAGTCGTTAAGGCTGAAATTTCAAGAATGAAATTATTCACATTTTGCCATGCAAGTTGAGAGAAAATGTTGCGGACGACAAAGATAAAATCTGCTATTCTACCTTCTGGAGCAGAGTTTCGTTTTTATAGTTTAAAAAGGCCCGCCCAAGCCTTTTTAAAGGCATACACATTCCTGTTGGCTCAGTCTAGAGAGCTGCGTAGAGCCTTGCGGTTTCATGCATCATCACCCCAATCTTTTAACTCCCGTTGTTAAATCTCATTACTCCTAGTAGCTGCGGTGTGATTTTTTCCCCCCTTCTGGTGGAGGGAGGAGAGGACTCGGGTTAATGAACCCCGTCAAGATGCTCAGCTCCTCATTTCTCTTGTTTTGGCATGAATGTTTTAAAAGCCTGTTGATATTGACGCCAATTGAATGAGACAATATTTTGTAGGCAGGAGAGGGATCTCGCCCACTATCTTCTCTCATCCCGTTTTCTTCCTATTTACATACAGAGTATCTGTATCCCAATTTGCCCAGGATGAAAATATGGATTTTAAGGGCATGTGCAGTTTTTTTTAAGTGACTGATTTTCCGCTCTGTTTTCTGTATTAGCTGAGGGCTCCGCTCTGTTTTCTGTATTAGCTGAGGGCTCCGCTCTGTTTTCTGTATTAGCTGAGGGCTCCGCTCTGTTTTCTGTATTAGCTGAGGGCTCCGCTCTGCTGCCCGTATTAGCCGAGGGCTCCGCTCTGCTGCCCGTATTAGCCGAGGGCTCCGCTCTGCTGCCCGTATTAGCCGAGGGCTCCGCTCTGCTGCCCGTATTAGCCGAGGGCTCCGCTCTGCTGCCCGTATTAGCCGAGGGCTCCGCTCTGCTGCCCGTATTAGCCGAGGGCTCCGCTCTGCTGCCCGTATTAGCCGAGGGCTCCGCTCTGCTGCCCGTATTAGCCGAGGGCTCCGCTCTGCTGCCCGTATTAGCCGAGGGCTCCGCTCTGCTGCCCGTATTAGCCGAGGGCTCCGCTCTGCTGCCCGTATTAGCCGAGGGCCCCGCTCTGCTGCCCGTATTAGCCGAGGGCTCCGCTCTGCATTAGCTGCTGAGCTGCTTCCAGCTATTTCCTCTTGCCATGATATCAACAGATACAGTGGATTGTGAAAGTATTCACCCCCCCCCCCCTGGCATTTTTCCTATTTTGTTGCCTTAAAATCTATTTTAAATAGTTTGTTTTTGTATCATTTGATTTACCCAATATGCCGACCACTTTGAAGATGCAGAATATTTTTTTAAAATTGTGAAACAAGACAACAACAACAACTTGAGCGTGCATAACTATTCACCCCCCTCCAAAGTCAATACTTTGTAGAGCCACCTTTTGCAGCAATTACAGCTGCAAGTCTCTTGGGGTATGTCTCTATAAGCTTGGCACAGCTAGCTACTGGGCTTTTTGCCCATTATTCAAAGCAAAACTGTTCCAGCTCCTTCAAGTTGGATGGGTTCCTGCTGGTGTACAGCGATCTTTAAGTCATACCACAGATTCTCAATTGGATTGAGGTCTGGGCTTTGACTAGGCCTTTCCAAGACATTGAAATGTTTCCCCTTAAACCACTCGAGTGTTGCTTTTCGCAGTATGCTTAGGGTCGTTGTTCTGCTAGATGGGGATCCTCCCTCCCAGTCTCAAATCTCTGGAAGACAAAACAGTTTCCCTCAAGAATTTCTCTCTCTCTGTGTGTGTATATGCACACAGGTGGACTAATTATGTGACTTCTGAAGGTAATTGGTTGCACCAGATCTTATTAAGGGGCTTCATAGCAAAGTATATATATATATATATATATATATATATATATATATATATATATATATATATGTTACCTCGGTAACCTCCAGCTCTTAAAGGTTGCAGGTGGAAAATGTCTTATGAAATGAAGCAATATTCCACATTAATTCTTGCTAGTAATATATATATTCTTTTGGTATCATTACAAAACATGCACATGTTTTTCGACTGGTAGATTGGCTCCTGAGTGGCGCAGTGGTCATCTCAGTGCGAGATGCGTCACCACAGGCCCTGGTTCGATTCCAGGTTGTATCACCTTGAATCCCATAGGGGCGGGGCGGTGCACAATTGGCCCAGCGTCGTCCTGGTTTGGCCCGGGGATTTTATTTGATTATTATTTTTTAAACCTTTATTTAACCAGGCACGTCAGTTAAGAACAAATTCTTATTTTCAATGATGGCCTAGGAGCAGTGGGTTAACTGGTCTAGGAGCAGTGGGTTAACTGGTCTAGGAGCAGTGGGTTAACTGGTCTAGGAGCAGTGGGTTAACTGGTCTAGGAGCAGTGGGTTAACTGGTCTAGGAGCAGTGGGTTAACTGGTCTAGGAGCAGTGGGTTAACTGGTCTAGGAGCAGTGGGTTAACTGGTCTAGGAGCAGTGGGTTAACTGGTCTAGGAGCAGTGGGTTAACTGGTCTAGGAGCAGTGGGTTAACTGGTCTAGGAGCAGTGGGTTAACTGGTCTAGGAGCAGTGGGTTAACTGGTCTAGGAGCAGTGGGTTAACTGGTCTAGGAGCAGTGGGTTAACTGGTCTAGGAGCAGTGGGTTAACTTTAACTGCCTGTTCAGGGGCAGAACGACAGATTTGAACCTTGTCAGCTCGGGGGTTTGCACTTGCAACCCTCTACGCTCTAACCACTAGGCTACCCTGCCCCCTCTACACTCTAACCACTAGGCTACCCTGCCCCCTCTACACTCTAACCACTAGGCTACCCTGCCCCTCTACACTCTAACCACTAGGCTACCCTGCCGCCCCAGGGTAAATACGGCGTCATTGTAAATAAGAACTTGTTCTTAACTGACTTGCCTGTTTTAAATCTACGTGCCAGAAAGTACGTTTTAGGCTCTTCGCGTAATTCTCAGGAACTACCATATATGACAGCAAGCCAGCCACTATAGAAATGTACCTACGTTACACTGCGTCCTTGTGCATCTGCAATGTGTTTGACGCAACCCGAGTCACAGACCAGTGGTCACCAACGGGTCTTCCTAGTCGATCACCAAACATTTCTGTTGGTGCGAATTGATTCAGCAGCACTAACGGCCCGCCGAGGCGGCGTTTCATGTGTCTGAAGGTGGAACATGACCACAGTGTTCTGGAGCCTGTGGACTGTATTAACGTGCCTGGAACGCACAGCAAAAGTTGATCCTGTGAGATTTCAAAACTACACTCAAATGAATTCAGTGTAGAGCTGCAGTTTTTATGAGTAAGTTCATGTTTAATTTATTCAGTACTTTAACACTTAAAAAAAATAGTTTTTAAAATTATAATTTTATTTTAGAAATACAAAGTGTTCCCATGAACTAAGAGGGATATTTCACTGACCATCAGATGAGAGACGGCCTCACCGCTGCCCCCCGACTGACCATCAGATGAGACGGCCTCACCCCGCCTCCCCCGACTGACCATCAGATGAGACGGCCTCACCCCGCCTCCCCCCGACTGACCATCAGATGAGACGCCCCCCGGCCCCCAGACTGACCACAAGAGAGAGACTGCTATGGCGTGGCTTGGTCCCAGTGTTTCCATGTAGATGTTGGTGGAGTTGACAGAGACTGCTATGGTGTGGCTTTGTCCCAGTGTTTCCATGTAGATGTTGGTGGAGTTGACAGACTGGTGTGGCTTGGTCCCAGTGTTTCCATGTAGATGTTGGTGGAGTTGACAGACTGCTATGGTGTGGCTTGGTCCCAGTGTTTCCATGTAGATGTTGGTGGAGTTGACAGAGACTGCTATGGTGTGGCTTTGTCCCAGTGCCTCCAGGACCGTTATATTGATTTGTCCACACGCTTGGTTGTTTTTCAATGTTAGGTTGCTGCAACTGCAACAGGGCAGGTGAGAAGTCGAATTGCGCTTTTTACCCGATTTTTACGTCTTACTAGTAATACAGATAGCATGCGCATCTGTTTTTTTGTCTTGTAAAAAATAATCGGAGGGGCCTGTAGATGATTATATTTTATAAATCTACCTGTCACAGTGGCTGGTCGGACCAAAACAAGTGCATTTCCAACCCTGACAGCAACTTAAGTAAACGTGATATTTTTAGAATAAGGATGTAACAGAAAAATGGGAGGAGTCTGAATTTCCTGAACACACTGGTTCTATCTGGAGGCTTCCTACTGAGATGGTTACATGATGATGGGAGAAGACTGGGAACACACTGGTTCTATCTGGAGGCTTCCTACTGAGATGGTTACATGATGATGGGAGAAGACTGGGAACACACTGGTTCTATCTGGAGGCTTCCTACTGAGATGGTTACATGATGATGGGAGAAGACTGGGAACACACTGGTTCTATCTGGAGGCTTCCTACTGAGAAGGTTACATGATGATGGGAGAAGACTGGGAACACACTGGTTCTATCTGGAGGCTTCCTACTGAGAAGGTTACATGATGATGGGAGAAGACTGGGAACACACTGGTTCTATCTGGAGGCTTCCTACTGAGATGGTTACATGATGATGGGAGAAGACTGGGAACACACTGGTTCTATCTGGAGGCTTCCTACTGAGATGGTTACATGATGATGGGAGAAGACTGGGAACACACTGGTTCTATCTGGAGGCTTCCTACTGAGATGGTTACATGATGATGGGAGAAGACTGGGAACACACTGGTTCTATCTGGAGGCTTCCTACTGAGATGATGATGATGATGATGGGAGAAGACTGGGAACACACTGGTTCTATCTGGAGGCTTCCTACTGAGATGGTTACATGATGATGGGAGAAGACTGGGAACACACTGGTTCTATCTGGAGGCTTCCTACTGAGAAGGTTACATGATGATGGGAGAAGACTGGGAACACACTGGTTCTATCTGGAGGCTTCCTACTGAGATGGTTACATGATGATGGGAGAAGACTGGGAACACACTGGTTCTATCTGGAGGCTTCCTACTGAGATGATGATGATGATGATGATGATGGGAGAAGACTGGGAACACACTGGTTCTATCTGGAGGCTTCCTACTGAGAAGGTTACATGATGATGGGAGAAGACTGGGAACACACTGGTTCTATCTGGAGGCTTCCTACCGAGATGGTTACATGATGATGGGAGAAGACTGGGAACACACTGGTTCTATCTGGAGGCTTCCTACTGAGATGGTTACATGATGATGGGAGAAGACGGGGAACACACTGGTTCTATCTGGAGGCTTCCTACTGAGATGATGATGATGATGGGAGAAGACTGGGAACACACTGGTTCTATCTGGAGGCTTCCTACCGAGATGATGATGATGATGGGAGAAGACGGGGAACACAACGAGCACACGATTTGAACTAACTACAGACTACAGATAACGGAGGTTTAACCCTTTGAATCAGTAATGGGTAACCTACACATTGTATTTCGTAACGTAGCTGTTCTCCTCCCTTCACATGTAGCTTTTGGACTCTGGCTGGGTCACTCTAGGACATTCAGAGACGTGTCCCCGAAGCTACTCCTGTGTTGTCTTGGCTGTGTGCTTGGGGTCATTGTCCTGTTGGAAGGTGAACCTTCACTCCAGACTGAGGTCCTGAGCGCTCTGGAGCAAGTTTTCATCAAGGATCTCTCTGTTTATCTTTCCTTTGATGCGGACTAGTTTGCCAGTCCCCGCCACTGGAAAACACAGCATGATGCTGCCACCACCATGCGTCACTGTAGGGATGGTGCCAGGTTTCCTCCAGATGTGACGCTTGGCATTCAGGCCACAGAGTTCAATCTTGGTTTCATAAGACCAGAGAATCTTTTTTCTCATGGTCTGAGTCCTTTAGGTGCCTTTTTGACAAACTCCAAGTGGGCTGTAGTGCCTTTTACTGAGGAGTGGCTTCCGCCTGGCCACTCTACCATAAAGGCCTGATTGGTGGAGTGCTGCAGAGATGGTTGTCCTTCTGGAAGGTTCCCCCATCTTTGCAGAGAACTGGTCAGTGACCACTGGGTTCTTGGTCACCTCCCTGACCATGGCCCTTCTCCCCAGATTGCTCAGTTTGGCCGGGCAGCCAGCTCTGGGAAAAGTCTTGGTGGTTTCCAAACTTCTTCCATTTAAGAATGACGTAGGCCACTGTTTTTGGGAACCTTTTTAATGCTAGGTACCCTTCCCCAGGTCTGTACATCGACACGATCCTATCTCAGAGCTCTACGGACAATTCCTTCGACCTCATGACTTTGTTTTTGCTCTGACGTGCACCGCCAACTGTGGGACCTTTTTACATACATATATATGTCCAATTTAATTTCCCACAGGTGGACTACAATCAACTTGTAGAAACACGATCAACGGAAACAGGATGCACCTGAGCTCAATTTTCGAGTCTCATAGCAAAGGGTCTGAATACTTATGTAAAAAAGTTATTTCTGGTTTTTATTTGTAATTTACATTTCTAAAAACGGGGTTTCACTTTGTCATTTGAGGCTATTGTGTGTAGATTTGAGAAATATTTAATAAATTTTAGGACAAGACTGTGACTTAACACAATGTGTGTGATGCTTTCTGAATGCCCTGTGTATATATGCAGGATAGCAGCTCCATACTTTTGCACATCTTCGTGGGGCCACAGTGGATTTGCATGGCACAGCATTCCGGATGAATCATTAGTGTGTTGGATGGGGTTGCTAATCCTAGGTATGTCGTGGGCTTACTGCAGGGCTAAACGGGGATCGTCACGGCTGTTAGTGCACAGCTTGTAGCGTCTCTTTCCTGCTTTGTTCCGCTATCCGGGATGCTTCAATTTTCTAGTTCGCCCAGACTGACTGTTGCCAATGGAAATGACAAGGGAGAGCATAAGCAGAACTTCTGCATGCGAGGGAGGGAGGGAGGGAGGAAAGGAGAAGAGAGATGTAAACATTTTTATCTCTTATGTCTTTAAATGGCTGTATTCTCCACGTGGGATCTTACTGACGCAAATTCTGTTTTCAAATGTCATGCCTGTCACGATGGCCGTTTCAGGTGTAATGTCACGGCGGCCGTTTCAGGTGTAATGTGACGGCGGCCGTTTCAGGTGTAATGTCACGGCGGCCGTTTCAGGTGTAATGTCACGGCGGCCGTTTCAGGTGTAATGTCACGGCGGCCGTTTCAGGTGTAATGTCACGGCGGCCGTTTCAGGTGTCATGTCACGGCGGCCGTTTCAGGTGTCATGTCACGGCGGCCGTTTCAGGTGTCATGTCACTGCGGCCATCAAATGAAATCAGAATTTGTCTTGTGACAACAGCTCGATACTCGAAACTCTTCCAATCCTGATTCCCCCTCCCACTACTACTCCCACTCCCCTGCATTATGTCTATAGCAAGTCCCTCTGCTCCACCTTGTGGACTATAGCTAGTTCCTTATTTGCGCTCTTCCAATCCTGACTCCTCCCACTAGCTAGTCTTTCTCTGCTGCTGGATCTAGCTACACAGCCCATCGGTAAATAGCCCACCTAAATACCTCATCCCCATGTTATTTCTTTGCTCCTTTGCACCCCAGTATCTCTACTTGCACATTCATCTTCTGCACATATATCACTCCAGTGTTTAATTGCTAAATTGTAATTATTTTGCCACTATGGCCTAATATTTGCCTAAACTCACTAATCTTACTACATTTGCACAGATATAGATTTTTCTATTGTGTTATTGACTGTCCGTTTGTTTATTCCATGTGTAACTCTGTTTCGTTTGTGTCGCACTGCTTTGCTTTATCTTGGCCAGGCCGCAGTGCGTTGCTTTATCTTGGCCAGGCCGCAGTGCTTTGCTTTATCTTGGCCAGGCCGCAGTGCGTTGCTTTATCTTGGCCAGGCCGCAGTGCGTTGCTTTATCTTGGCCAGGCCGCAGTGCTTTGCTTTATCTTGGCCAGGCCGCAGTGCTTTGCTTTATCTTGGCCAGGTCGCAGTGCTTTGCTTTATCTTGGCCAGGCCGCAGTGCTTTGCTTTATCTTGGCCAGGCCGCAGTGCTTTGCTTTATCTTGGCCAGGTCGCAGTGCTTTGCTTTATCTTGGCCAGGTCGCAGTGCGTTGCTTTATCTTGGCCAGGCCGCAGTGCGTTGCTTTATCTTGGCCAGGTCACAGTTGTTCTCAACTGGCCTACCTGGTTAAATAAAGGTGAAAAAAAACAAAACTATAGCTTAGTCTCTGTTGCTGGAACATAACATACCTGGTTTACTTATCCTGTGGAGCTCACTGGCACAGGAAAGAGGGCCCAGAATAGTCTATATTAGTTAACCAGCATGAGCTTCAGGCTGAGCCCAGTAGATGGTTGATTAAAATAGTTGAAGTTCGTTGCAGACAGATGGCGTAGAGATGAATGGTATTGAAAGAACATGCGTTCTAGCGCCCTCTTCAGGTCTGTCTCAATTATTTCATCAAACAGTGCGCTTAAAGCACCAGACAAGATCTGTGCATTATAGTTGTTTAAATAAAATCACAGGGTGTGTCTGTCTATGGAGGAAAAACACACTTTAAAAAAACAACAACATTTTGACCAGACTGCTCCTGTTTGACCAAGGTTTTTAGCTGGATACCGCCTGAGGTTACTGGTACACTTAGTCATGGATATCGCTCTCACTGTGCGAGTTCTACAGCTAATGTCTGTGACAAACAAACTCCGACACTCTCTCTGTGGGTTACTGGTACAGTTCAGGGGGGTGATGGGCGAACCGTTGTGCTCTAAGAGGTGTCTGCTCGGTAGACAAGTCGTGCCAGCGGTCTTGTCAGTGCCTGGGAATGTCAGCCTCAGCCTCTGCTATTCTACCGGTGTCCCAAATGGCACCCTATTCCATTTGTTATTTTATAGTACACTACTTTTGACTGGGCTCTGGTCAAAAGTAGTGCTCTATGTAGGGAATAGGGTGCCATTTGAAGTGACACACAGTCATTGGACAGGAATACAGCAGCTCTGCTGGTGGTAGGGCTGGCCTGTCAGTTAGGACTATGTCACGCTGCTTGCTGAGCGTGGACAGCTGATAATGCTGCCATTGACTGGGCCTTAGTCCCCCCTCCCAAACCCTCTCTTCTTTCCCTCTCTCTTTGCCATGCGAAATGGCACCAGTTGTTTATAAATGGGAGAAGGCTGCCAGATATACTTTTGGGTTGGAGGTAGGCTGGGTTGTGGGTTTTAGAAGGGTTTAGTGTGGTGGATTCCAACTTGTTTGCATGAATGTTCTTCCAGCCATTCACAACATCTCAGCTCTCTTTTTTACAACGATCACACCCTGCCTGCCTGTTCTCTTCATTCATATCTTCTGACGGATGGCTTCACAACATCACAGCTGGAATTATAATTGCCAGCTCTCTCTCTCTCTCGTGTTCCTTTGCTCTCTCTCTCTCTCTCGTGTTCCTTTGCTCTCTCTCTCTCTCGTGTTCCTTGCTCTCTCTCTCTCTCTCGTGTTCTTGCTCTCTCTCTCTCTCTCTCGTGTTCCTCTTGCTCTCTCTCTCTCTCTCGTGTTCCTTGCTCTCTCTCTCTCTCTCTCGTGTTCCTTGCTCTCTCTCTCTCTCTCGTGTTCCCTTGCTCTCTCTCTCTCTCTCTCGTGTTCCCTTGCTCTCTCTCTCTCTCTCCCGTGTTCCCTTGCTCTCTCTCTCTCTCTCGTGTTCCCTTGCTCTCTCTCTCTCTCTCTCGTGTTCCCTTGCTCTCTCTCTCTCTCTCGTGTTCCCTTGCTCTCTCTCTCTCTCTCGTGTTCCTTGCTCTCTCTCTCTCTCTCTCTCGTGTTCCCTTGCTCTCTCTCTCTCTCTCTCGTGTTCCCTTGCTCTCTCTCTCTCTCGTGTTCCCTTGCTCTCTCTCTCTCTCGTGTTCCTTGCTCTCTCTCTCTCTCTCTCTCGTGTTCCCTTGCTCTCTCTCTCTCTCTCTCGTGTTTCCCTTGCTCTCTCTCTCTCTCTCGTGTTCCTTGCTCTCTCTCTCTCTCTCTCTCGTGTTCCCTTGCTCTCTCTCTCTCTCTCTCGTGTTCCCTTGCTCTCTCTCTCTCTCTCTCTCGTGTTCCCTTGCTCTCTCTCTCTCTCTCTCGTGTTCCCTTGCTCTCTCTCTCTCTCTCTCGTGTTCCCTTGCTCTCTCTCTCTCTCTCGTGTTCCCTTGCTCTCTCTCTCTCTCTCTCGTGTTCCCTTGCTCTCTCTCTCTCTCTCTCGTGTTCCTTGCTCTCTCTCTCTCTCTCTCGTGTTCCTTGCTCTCTCTCTCTCTCTCTCGTGTTCCCTACTCTCTCTCTCTCTCTCTCTCGTGTTCCCTTGCTCTCTCTCTCTCGTGTTCCTTCTCTCTCTCGTGTTCCCTTGCTCTCTCTCTCTCTCTCTCGTGTTCCCTTGCTCTCTCTCTCTCTCTCGTGTTCCTTCCCTTGCTCTCTCTCTCTCTCTCGTGTTCCCGTGTTCTCCTCTCTCGTGTTCCTTGCTCTCTCTCTCTCTCTCTCTCGTGTTCCCTTGCTCTCTCTCTCTCTCTCTCGTGTTCCCTTGCTCTCTCTCTCTCTCTCGTGTTCCCTTGCTCTCTCTCTCTCTCTCGTGTTTCCTTGCTCTCTTCCCTCTGCGTGTTCCTTGCTCTCTCTCTCTCTCTCTCTCTCGTGTTCCTTTCTCTCTCTCTCTCTCTCGTGTTCCCTTGCTCTCTCTCTCTCTCTCTCTCTCGTGTTCCCTTGCTCTCTCTCTCTCTCTCTCTCTCGTGTTCCCTTGCTCTCTCTCTCTCTCTCTCTCTCGTGTTCCCTTGCTCTCTCTCTCTCTCTCTCGTGTTCCCTCTCTCTCTCTCTCTCTCTCTCGTGTTCCCTTGTTCTCTCTCTCTCTCTCTCGTGTTTCCTTGCTCTCTCTCTCTCTCTCTCGTGTTCCCTTGCTCTCTCTCTCTCTCTCTCGTGTTCCCTTGCTCTCTCTCTCTCTCTCTCGTGTTCCCTTGCTCTCTCTCTCTCTCTCTCTCTCTCGTGTTCCCTTCTCTCTCTCTCTCTCTCTCGTGTTCCCTTGCTCTCTCTCTCTCTCTCTCTCTCGTGTTCCCCTTGCTCTCTCTCTCTCTCTCTCGTGTTCCCTTGCTCTCTCTCTCTCTCTCTGTGTTCCCTTGCTCTCTCTCTCTCTCTCGTGTTCCCTTGCTCTCTCTCTCTCTCTCGTGTTCCCTTGCTCTCTCTCTCTCTCTCTCTCTCGTGTTCCCTTGCTCTCTCTCTCTCTCTCTCTCTCTCTCGTGTTCCCTTGCTCTCTCTCTCTCTCTCTCTCTCTCTCGTGTTCCCTTGCTCTCTCTCTCTCTCTCTCTCTCTCTCGTGTTCCCTTGCTCTCTCTCTCTCTCTCGTGTTCCCTTGCTCTCTCTCTCTCTCTCTCTCTCGTGTTCCCTTGCTCTCTCTCTCTCTCTCTCGTGTTCCCTTCTCTCTCTCTCTCTCTCGTGTTCCCTTGCTCTCTCTCTCTCTCTCTCGTGTTCCCTTGCTCTCTCTCTCTCTCTCTCGTGTTCCCTTGCTCTCTCTCTCTCTCTCTCGTGTTCCCTTGCTCTCTCTCTCTCTCTCTCTCTCGTGTTCCCTTGCTCTCTCTCTCTCTCTCTCTCTCGTGTTCCCTTGCTCTCTCTCTCTCTCTCTCTCTCGTGTTCCCTCGCTCTCTCTCTCTCTCTCTCTCTCGTGTTCTCTCGCTCTCTCTCTCGTGTTCCCTCTCTCTCTCTCTCTCTCTCTCGTGTTCCCTGCTCTCTCTCTCTCTCTCTCGTGTTCCCTTGCTCTCTCTCTCTCTCGTGTTCCCCTCGCTCTCTCTCTCTCTCGTGTTCCCTCGCTCTCTCTCTCTCTCTCTCTCGCTCTCTCTTCCCTTGCTCTCTCTCTCTCTCTCTCGTGTTCCCTTGCTCTCTCTCTCTCTCTCTCGTGTTCCCTCCTCTCTCTCTCTCTCGTGTTCCCTCGCTCTCTCTCTCGTGTTCCCTTGCTCTCTCTCTCTCTCGTGTTCCCTCTCTCTCTCTCGTGTTCCCTTGCTCTCTCTCTCTCTCGTGTTCCCTGCTCTCTCTCTCTCGCTCTCTCGTGTTCCCTTGCTCTCTCTCTCTCTCGTGTTCCCTCTCTCTCTCTCTCGTGTTCCTGCTCTCTCTCTCGTGTTCCCTTGCTCTCTCTCTCGTGTTCCCTCGCTCTCTCTCTTCGTCTTCCCTCTCTCTCTCTCTCGTGTTCCCTTGCTCTCTCTCTCTCGTGTTCCCTTGCTCTCTCTCTCTCTCTCTCGTGTTCCTTGCTCTCTCTCTCTCTCGTGTTCCTTGCTCTCTCTCTCTCTCTCTGCTTTCTCTCTCTCTCTCTCGTGTTCCCTCTCTCTCTCGTGTTCCCTTGCTCTCTCTCTCTCGCTCTCCTGTTCCCTCGCTCTCTCTCTCGCTCTCTCGTGTTTCCTTGCTCTCTCTCTCTCTCTCTCTCTCTTCCTTGCTCTCTCTCTCTCTCGTGTTCCCTTGCTCTCTCTCTCTGCTCTCGTGTTCCCTGTTTTGCTCTCTCTCTCTCTCGTGTTCCCTTCTCTCTCTCTCTCGTGTTCCCTTGCTCTCTCTCTCTCGCTCTCTCGTGTTCCCTTGCTCTCTCTCTCTCTCTCTCGTGTTCCCTCTCTGCTCTCTCTCTCTCTCTCGTGTTCCCTCGCTCTCTCTCTCTCTCTCGCTGTTCCCTTCTCTCTCTCTCTCTCTCCGTTCCCGTGCTCTCTCTCTCTCTCTCTCGTGTTCCCTTGCTCTCTCTCTCTCTCTCTCGTGCTCCCTTGCTCTCTCTCTCTCTCTCTCGTGTTCCCTTGCTCTCTCTCTCTCTCTCGTGTTCCCTCTGCTCTCTCTCGCTCTCTCGCTCGTCTCCTTGCTCTCTCTCTCTCTCTCTCTCGTGTTCTTGCTCTCTCTCTCTCTCTCGTGTTCCCTCTCTCTCTCTCGCGCTCTCTCTCTCGTGTTCCCTTGCTCTCTCTCTCTCTCTCTCGTGTTCCCTTGCTCTCTCTCTCTCTCTCGTGTTCCCTTGCTCTCTCTCTCTCTCTCTCGTGTTCCCTTGCTCTCTCTCTCTCTCTCTGTTCCCTTGTTCCCTCTCTCTCTCTCTCTCGTGTTCCCTTGCTCTCTCTCTCTCGTGTTCTCTCGCTCTTCCTCTTGCTCTCTCTCTCTCTCTCGTTCCCCTCGCTCTCTCTCTCTCGTGTTCCTCTCTCTCTCTCTCTCGTGTTCTCTCTACGTGTTCCCTCGCTCTCTCTCTCTCGTGTTCCTTGCTCTCTCTCTCTCGTGTTCCTCGTGTCTCTCTCGCTCTCTCTCGTGTTGCTCTCGCTCTCTCTCTCTCTCCTCGCTTCTCTCTCTCGCTCTCTCTCTCTCGTGTTCCTCGCTCTTCCTTGCTCTCTCTCTCTCTCTCGTGTTTCGCTCTTCTCTCTCGCTCGCTCTCGTGTTCCCTCTCTCGCTCTCTCTCTCGTGTTCCTCTTGCTCTCTCTCTCTCTCTCGTGTTCCCTGTTCCTCTCTACTCTCTCTCTCTCTCTCGTGTTCCCTCGCTCTCTCTCTCTCTCTCTCTCTCTTGCTCTCTCTCTCTCTCTCGTGTTCCCTTGCTCTCTCTCTCTCTCGTGTTCCTCGCTCTCTCTCTCTCTCGCTGTTCCCTTCTCTCTCTCTCTCTCTCGTGTTTCCCTTGCTCTCTCTCTCTCTCTCTCTCTCGTGTTCCCTCGCTCTCTCTCTCTCTCTCTCTCTCTCTCGTGTTCCCTTGCTCTCTCTCTCTCTCTCTCGTGTTCCTCTCTCTCTCTCTCTCTCTCTCTCGTGCTCTCTCTCTCTTGCTCTCTCTCTCTCGTGTTTCCCTTGCTCTCTCTCTCTCTCTCGCTCTCTCGTCTCTTCTCCTCTCTGCTCCCTTGCTCTCTCTCTCTCTCTCGTCTTCTCTCTCTCTCTCTCTCTCTCTCTCGTGTTCCCTTGCTCTCTCTCTCTCTCGTGTTCCCTGCTCTCTCTCTCTCTCTCTCGTTCTCCTGCTCTCTCTCTCTCTCGTGTTCCCTCTGCTCTCTCTCTCTCTCTCTCTCTCTCTCTCGCTTCTCTCTCTGCTCTCCTCTCTCTCTCTCTCTCTCTCTCGCTTTCCTTGCTCTCTCTCTCTCTCTCTCTCTCGTGTTCCCTTGCTCTCTCTCTCTCTCTCTCTCTTCCCGTGTTCCCCTCTCTCTCTCTCTCTCTCTCTCTCTCGTGCTCCTCTGCTCTCTCTCTCTCTCGTGTTCCTTGCTCTCTCTCTCTCTCGTGTTCCCTTGCTCTCTCTCTCTCGTGTTCCCTCGTGTTCCCTCTCTCTCTCTCTCTCTCTCGTGTTCCCTTGCTCTCTCTCTCTCTCGTGTTCTCTCTCTCTCTCTCTCGTGTTCCCTTCGCTCTCTCTCGCTCTCTCTCTCTCTCGTGTTCCCCTTGCTCTCTCTCTCTCGTGTTCCCTTGCTCTCTCTCTCGTCTCGTGTTCCCTCGCTCTCTCTCTCTCTCGTGTTCCTCTGCTCTCTCTCTCTCTCTCTCGTGTTCCTCGCTCTCTCTCTCTCTCTCTCTCTCTCGTGTTCCCTTCTCTCTCTCTCTCTCGTGTTCCCTGCTCTCTCTCTCTCTCTCTCGTGTTCCCTGCTCTCTCTCTCTCTCTCTTCCTCGTGTTCCCCTGCTCTCTCTCTCTCGTGTTCCCTCGTCTCGCTCTCTCTCTCTCTCTCGTCGTGTTCCCTTGCTCTCTCTCTCTCTCTCTCGTGTTCCCTTGCTCTCTCTCTCTCTCTCTCGTGTTCCCTTGCTCGCTCTCTCTCTCTCTCTCTCGTTCCTTCCTCTCTCTCTCTCGTGTTCTCTCTCTCTCTCTCTCGTGTTCCCTCTCTCTCTCTCTCGTGTTCCCTCGCTCTCTCTCTCTCTCGTGTTCCCTTCTCTCTCTCTCTCTCTCTCGTGTTCCCTTGCTCTCTCTCTCTCTCTCTCTCTCTTCCCGTTCCTCTCTCTCTCTCTCTCGTGTTCCTTGCTCTCTCTCTCTCTCGTTCCCTCGCTCTTCTCTCTCGCGTTCCTCGCTCTCTCTCTCTCGCGTTCCCTGCTCTCTCTCTCTCTCGTTCTCGTGTTCCTTGCTCCTCTCTCTCTCTCTCGTGTTCCCTCTCTCTCTCTCTCTCGCGTTCCTCGCTCTCTCTCTCTCTCTCGCGTTCCCTCGCTCTCTCTCTCTCTCGCTCGTTCCTTCGCGCTCGCTCTCTCTCTCTCGTGTTCCCTCGCTCTCTCTCTCTCGCTCTCTCTCTCTCGCTCTCTCTCTCTCGTATGCGTTCCCTCGCTCTCTCTCTCTCGTGTGCTTCCCTCTGCTCTCTCTCTCTCTCTCTCTCTCGTGTTCCCTTGCTCTCTCTCTCTCTCTCTCTCGTGTTCCCTCCTTCTCTCTCTCTCTCTCCCTCTCTCTCTCTCTCGCGTTCCCTTGCTCTCTCTCTCTCTCTCGCTCTCTCTCTCGTTCCCTCGCTCTCGCTCTCTCGCGTTCTCTCTCTCTCTCTCGCGTTCCCCTTCTCTCTCTCTCTCTCGTTCTCTCGTCGCGTTCCCTCGCTCTCTCTCTCTCTCTCTCTCTCTCGTTCCCTCCTCTCTGCTCTCTCTCGTGTCTCTCTCTCGCTCTCGCTCTCTCTCTCTCGTGTTCCTTGCTCTCTCTCTCTCGCTCTCTCTCTCTCTCTCTCGCGTTCCATATCTCTCTCTCTCTCTCTCTCTCGTGTTCCGTTCCCTCGCTCTCTCTCTCTCTCGTGTTCCCTCTGCTCTCTCTCGCTCTCTCTCTCTCGTGTTCCCTCTCTCTCTCTCTCTCTCTCGTGTTCCCTTGCTCTCTCTCTCTCTCTCTCTCTCGTGTTCCCTTGCTCTCTCTCTCTCTCTCTCGTGTTCCTTCTCTCTCTCTCTCTCTCTCTCTCGTGTTCCCTCGCTCTCTCTCTCTCTCTCTCTCTCGTGTTCCCTCTCTCTCGCTCTCTCTCTCTCGCGTTCCCTCTGCTCTCGTGCTCTCTCTCTCTCTCTCTCTCTCGTCTTCCTCTTGCTCTCTCTCTCTCTCTGTGTTCCCTTCGCTCTCTCTCTCTCTTCGTGTTCCCTTGCTCCGCTCTCTCGCTCTCTCTCTCGTGTTCCCTCGCTCTCTCTCTCTCTCTCTCGTGTTCCCTGTTCTCTCTCTCTCGTGTTCCCTCGCTCTCTCTCTCTCTCTCTCGCTCTCTCGCTCTCTCTCGTGTTCCCTCGCTCTCTCTGCTCTCTCTCTCTCTCTCTCTCGTGTTCCCTCGCTCTCTCTCTCTCTCTCTCTCTCTCTCTCGTGTTCCCTCGCTCTCTCTCTCTCGCTCTCTCTCTCTCTCGTGTTCCCTCGCTCTCTCTCTCTCTCTCTCGCTCTCTCTCTCTCTCGTGTTCCCTCGCTCTCTCTCTCTCTCTGTTCCCTCGCTCTCTCTCTTCCTCTTGCTCTCTCTCTCTCTCTCTCTCGTGTTCCCTCGCTCTCTCTCTCTCTCTCTCTCTCGTGTTCCCTCGCTCTCTCTCTCTCTCTCTCTCTCTCGTGTTCCCTCTCTCTCTCTCTCTCTCTCTCTCTCGTGTTCCCTCGCTCTCTCTCTCTCTCTCGCTCTCTCTCTCTCTCTCTCTCTCGTGTTCTCTCTCTCTCTCTCTCTCTCTCTCTCGTGTTCCCTCGCTCTCTCTCTCTCTCTCTCTCGTGTTCCCTCGCTCTCTCTCTCTCTCTCTCTCTCGTGTTTCTCCTTCCTCTCTCTCTCTCGTGTTCTCTCTCTCTCTCTCTCTCTCTCGTGTTCCCTCGCTCTCTCTCTCTCTCTCTCTCGTCCCTCGTGTTCCTGCTGTTCTCTCTCTCTCTCTCTCTCGTCTTCCCTCTAGTGTTCCCTTCTCTCTCTCTCTCTCTCTCTCGTGTTCCCTGCGCTCTCTCTCTCTCTCTCTCTCGTGTTCCCTCGCTCTCTCTCTCTCTCGTGTTCTCTCTCTCTCTCTCTTCCCTGCTCTCTCTCTCTCTCTCTCTGTTCTCTCCTCTGCTCTCTCTCTCTCTCTCTCTCGTGTTCCCTCGCTCTCTCTCTCTCTCTCTCTCTCGTGTTCCCTCGCTCTCTCTCTCTCGTGTTCCCTCGCTCTCTCTCTCTCTCTCTCTCTCTCGTGTTCCCTCGCTCTCTCTCTCTCTCTCTCTCTCTCGTGTTCCCTCGCTCTCTCTCTCTCTCTCTCTCTCTCGTGCTTCCTCTCTCTCGTTCCCTCGCTCTCTCTCTCTCGCGTTCCTCTCTCTCTCTCTCTCTCTCTCTCTCTCTCGTGTTCCCTCGCTCTCTCTCTCTCTCTCTCTCTCTCTCTCGTGCGCTCTCTCTCTCTCTCTCTCTCTCTCGTGTTCCCTCGCTCTCTCTCTCTCGCGTTCCCTCGCTCTCTCTCTCTCGCGTTCCCTCGCTCTCTCTCTCTCGCGTTCCTCTCTCTCTCTCGCGTTCCCTCGCTCTCTCTCTCTCGCGTTCCCTCGCTCTCTCTCTCGCGTTCCCTCGCTCTCTCTCTCTCGCGTTCCCTCGCTCTCTCTCTCTCGCGTTCCCTCGCTCTCTCTCTCTCGCGTTCCCTCGCTCTCTCTCTCTCGTTCCCTCGCTCTCTCTCTCTCGCGTTCCCTCGCTCTCTCTCTCTCGCGTTCCCTCGCTCTCTCTCTCTCGTTCCCTTGCTCTCTCTCTCTCGCGTTCCCTCGCTCTCTCTCTCGTTCCCTCTCTCTCTCTCTCTCGCGTTCCCTCGCTCTCTCTCTCTCTCTCTCTCTCGCTCTCTCTCTCTCGTTCCCTCGCTCTCTCTCTCTCGTGTTCCCTCGCTCTCTCGCTCTCTCTCTCTCTCTCTCTCTCGTGTTCCCTCGCTCTCTCTCTCTCTCGTGTTCCCTCGCTCTCTCTCTCTCGCTCTCTCTCTCTCTCGTGTTTGCTCTCTCTCTCTCTCTCTCCCTCTCTCTCTCTGCTCTCTCGGCTCTCTCTCTCTCTCGTGTCGCTCTCTCTCTCTCGTGTTCCCTCGCTCGCTCTCTCTCTCTCTCGTGTTCCCCCTCTCTCTCTCTCTCTCTCTCTCTCGCGTTCCCTCGCTCTCTCTCTCTCTCTCTCGCTCTCTCGCTCTCTCTCGTGTTCCCTCGCTCTCTCTCTCTCTCTCTCTCGTGTTCCCTCGCTCTCTCTCTCTCTCTCTCGTGTTCCCTCGCTCTCTCTCTCTCTCTCTCGTGTTCCTCGCTCTCTCTCTCTCTCTCGTGTTCCTCGCTCGCTCTCTCTCTCTCTCGTGTTCCCTCGCTCGCTCGCTCTCTCTCTCGTGTTCCCTCTCTCTCTCGTGTTCCCTCGCTCGCTCGCTCTCTCTCTCGTGTTCCCTCGCTCGCTCGCTCTCTCTCTCGTGTTCCCTCGCTCGCTCGCTCTCTCTCTCGTGTTCCCTTCGCTCTCTCTCTCGTGTTCCCTCGCTCGCTCTCTCTCTCGTGTTCCCTCGCTCGCTCGCTCTCTCTCTCGTGTTCCCTCGCTCGCTCGCTCTCTCTCTCGTGTTCCCTCGCTCGCTCGCTCTCTCTCTCGTGTTCCCTCGCTCGCTCGCTCTCTCTCTCGTGTTCCCTCGCTCGCTCGCTCTCTCTCGTGTTCCCTCGCTCGCTCGCTCTCTCTCTCGTGTTCCCTCGCCTCGCTCTCTCTCTCGTGTTCCCTCGCTCGCTCGCTCTCTCTCTCGTGTTCCCTCGCTCGCTCGCTCTCTCTCTCGTGTTCCCTCGCTGCTCGCTCTCTCTCTCGTGTTCCCTCGCTCGCTCGCTCTCTCTCTCGTGTTCCCTCGCTCGCTCGCTCTCTCTCTCGTGTTCCTCGTGTTCCCTCGCTCGCTCTCTCTCTCGTGTTCCCTCGCTCGCTCGCTCTCTCTCTCGTGTTTCCCTCGCTGCTCTCTCTCTCGTGTTCCCTCGCTCGCTCGCTCTCTCTCTCGTGTTCCCTCGCTCGCTCGCTCTCTCTCTCTCGTGTTCCCTCGCTCGCTCGCTCTCTCTCTCGTGTTCCCTCGCTCGCTCGCTCTCTCTCTCGTGTTCCCTCGCTCGCTCGCTCTCTCTCTCGTGTTCCCTCGCTCGCTCGCTCTCTCTCTCGTGTTCCCTCGCTCGCTCGCTCTCTCTCTCGTGTTCCCTCGCTCGCTCGCTCTCTCTCTCGTGTTCCCTCGCTCGCTCGCTCTCTCTCTCGTGTTCCCTCGCTCGCTCGCTCTCTCTCTCGTGTTCCCTCGCTCGCTCGCTCTCTCTCTCGTGTTCCCTCGCTCGCTCGCTCTCTCTCTCGTGTTCCCTCTCGCTCGCTCTCTCTCTCGTGTTCCCTCGCTCGCTCTCTCTCTCTCGTGTTCCCTCGCGTGTTCCCTCGCTCGCTCTCTCTCTCGTGTTCCCTCGCTCGCTCGCTCTCTCTCTCGTGTTCCCTCGCTCGCTCGCTCTCTCTCTCGTGTTCCCTCGCTCGCTCGCTCTCTCTCTCGTGTTCCCTCGCTCGCTCGCTCTCTCTCTCGTGTTCTCTCGCTGTTCTCTCTCGTGTTCGCTCGCTCGCTCCGCTCTCTCTCTCGTGTTCCCTCGCTCGCTCGCTCTCTCTCTCGTGTTCGCTCGCTCGCTCGCTCTCTCTCTCGTGTTCGCTCGCTCGCTCGCTCTCTCTCTCGTGTTCGCTCGCTCGCTCGCTCTCTCTCTCGTGTTCGCTCGCTCGCTCGCTCTCTCTCGTGTTCGCTCGCTCGCTCTCTCTCTCGTGTTCGCTCGCTCTCTCTCTCTCGTGTTCGCTCGCTCGCTCTCTCTCGTGTTCGCTCGCTGTCTCCCTCGCTCGCTCGCTCTCTCTCTCGTGTTCGCTCGTCGTTCTCCGTGTTCGCTCGCTCGCTCTCTCTCTCGTGTTCGCTCGCTCGCTCTCTCTCTCTCGCTCTCGTGTTCTCTCTCGCTCGCTCTCTCTCTCGTGTTCGCTCGCTCGCTCTCTCTCTCGTGTTCGCTCGCTCGCTCTCTCTCTCGTGTTCGCTCGCTCGCTCTCTCTCTCGTGTTCGCTCGCTCGCTCTCTCTCTCGTGTCGCTCGCTCGCTCTCTCTCGTGTTCGCTCGCTCGCTCTCTCTCTCGTGTTCGCTCGCTCGCTCTCTCTCTCGTGTTCGCTCGCTCGCTCTCTCTCTCGTGTTCGCTCGCTCGCTCTCTCTCTCGTGTTCCCTCGCTCGCTCTCTCTCTCGTGTTCGCTCGCTCGCTCTCTCTCTCGTGTTCCTTGCTCTCTCTCTCTCTCGTGTTCCCGCTCTCTCTCTCTCTCGTGTTCCCTTGCTCTCTCTCTCGTGTTCCCTTGCTCTCTCTCTCTCGTGTTCCCTTGCTCTCTCTCTCTCTCGTGTTCCCTTGCTCTCTCTCTCTCTCGTGTTCCTTGCTCTCTCTCTCGTGTTCCTCGCTCTTAACCCTTTTTTCCTGGACTCCAATTGTTATATTTGGGGACAGCCCTACTGGAGGCTGGTTTTTGTATGTGGCCACCGTGTCTATACCAAATGACACAACATTCAGTATATAGTACACTACTCTGGTCACTATATTGATTATAGGGTGCTGTTTTGGGAGGAGCACCATTCATGGTTGCTGGGTCACATTTTCAAAAACCGTTTGAGAGTGAAACCTTTCTAGGTAGCAAGCAGTGTACTGTTAGACCTACACGAGGGTACTTGAGAGGGGACATTTGCTCTGTCAATTGTTGGAACATTTCACCGAAAGACCGGGTTTGACACGAGCATTTTTAGCAGCTGTTGTTATAGGTTTAACATTTTACAGTATCCTATATAATTCATTTTCCCCTCCAGTAACATTATTTTTTATTTTTGGTGTGTCTGCCTCGCAGACAAATTATGAATTTATAAGAGTTAGTGTTCTGGGCTGGTCTGATGGGAACTGAGGAGAGTGGGGTTGGTTCATACAAGCATAAACTGTGTTTGTGGACCTGAGACACACTAGGTCTTTTCCTAGCACTGGGCAGAAGTAAATTATTCTCATTTCTTTAGCCAGGATAGTCCATCCATTAACAATTGCCACTGTTTTCAGGGAGTCCTGACATCCCATTAAACTTATAAAACATTGAAGAATTGCCACAACGTGTAATATTACACCGCAAACAAATGCCAACTCTTTCCTCCTCTTCTCTTTTCGTCTGTGAGGCTACAATATGTGGCGTTTCCTGAGGAAGCTGTGAAGCGAGCGTTCGTCTATTGCGTGTTTTTATCTGTTATCTAATGAAAGCAAAAACAAAGTATGTTTACTATTGTGTTCATGAGTCTGTTATTAAATGTGTCTACTGCTTTTTGCATTAAATCAACAAGTTTTTGTGTGTGAACTTGGTTCAGTTATGGACTATAATATAAATCTGTTCATATGGGCAGAATATTATATATATTTAGTTATTATTATTATATTTATTTATTTATTTGTTTATTTTGTTCAAGTGATTATATAGAGGCTGAAGGCAAATCAATTGCCTGCTCGAGGTTAAACAGCCCATACTATTTCTAGGCCTATATAAATTCACGTGGTTATAGCATTTAGTGATGTTACATTTTCATGAGGATCCCTGTTAGCTAACGCCATAATGCGATCTAATCTTCCTGGGGCACAACACCAATTAACAAGATTACAAACATTGAAGACTTCACAAACATTCAACAAGTAGACAATACATAAATTTAAAATAACTGACAGGAAACACATTTAACATTCAGTTGATGCGTTCTATTTCCTGTCCAGTCATATGGTCTATCACATTAGATGTTATTTCTATTTCCTGTCCAGTCATATGGTCTATCACATTAGATGTTATTTCTACTTCCTGTCCAGTCATATGGTCTTTCACATTAATGTTATTTCTATTTCCTGTCCAGTCATATGGTCTATCACCTTAGATGTTCTTTCTATTTCTTCTCGAAGGTGGATTTATCTTTTGCCTGAAATATGGTTTGGTAAAAAGTAACATTCAGCTTTAGATCTATGTAAAACTGTAGATTTAAGGCGATTTTGTTGTTTTAGCTGAATGTTTGGTGGTTATGCGTGTTGCTATAATGTACTAATTGGGCTGAAAAATACTTAAAAAGAAATAACATTCCTAAAAAAATTGAAGACTAGATTGTAATTTTTTAAACGTGAACCTATGAGAGATTCTAGTGCATTTTTAATAATCATTCGGTTAGAGCAATGAGTTAATCTGACAGCCCTGTTTTTGAGCCATTTGGAGTTTTAATGTTTAATCTTTATTTCCATATAACTGGACAGTACTCTAAGTTTGATAGGACCAGAGATTGACTCTGTACTGGTACCCCCTGTATATAGCCTCCACATTGACTCTGTACCGTAACACCCTGTATAGAGCCTCCACATTGACTCTGTACCGGTACCCCCTGTATATAGCCTCCACGTTGACTCTGTACCGTAACACCCTGTATATAGCCTCCACATTGACTCTGTACCGTAACACCCTGTATAGAGCCTCCACATTGACTCTGTACCGTAACACCCTGTATAGAGCCTCCACATTGAATCTGTACCGTAACACCCTGTATAGAGCCTCCACATTGACTCTGTACCGTAACACCCTGTATAGAGCCTCCACATTGACTCTGTACCGTAACACCCTGTATATAGCCTCCACATTGACTCAGTACCCCCTGTATATAGCCTCCACATTGACTCTGTACCGTAACACCCTGTCTAGAGCCTCCACATTGACTCTGTACCGTAACCCCCTGTATATAGCCTCCACATTGACTCAGTACCCCCTGTATATAGTCTCCACGTTGACTCTGTACCGCAACACCCTGTATATAGCCTCCACATTGACTCTGTACCGTAACACCCTGTCTAGAGCCTCCACATTGACTCTGTACCGTAACACCCTGTATATAGTCTCCACATTGACTCTGTACCCCCCTGTATATAGTCTCCACATTGACTCTGTGCCGCAACACCCTGTATATAGCCTCCACATTGACTCTGTACCGCAACACCCTGTATAGAGCCTCCACATTGACTCTGTACCGCAACACCCTGTATATAGCCTCCACATTGACTCTGTACCGTAACACCCTGTATAGAGCCTCCACATTGACTCTGTACCGCAACACCCTGTATATAGCCTCCACATTGACTCTGTCCAATAACACCCTGTATATAGCCTCCACATTGACTCTGTACCGTAACACCCTGTATATAGTCTCCACATTGACTCTGTACCGCAACACCCTGTATATAGCCTCATTGACTCTGTACCAGTACCCCTGTATATAGCCTCCACATTGACTCTGTACCAGTACCCCTGTATATAGCCTGCACATTGACTCTGTACCAGTACCCCCTGTATATAGCCTCCACATTGACTCTGTACCAGTACCCCCTGTATATAGCCTCCACATTGACTCTGTACCGCAACACCCTGTATATAGCCTCCACATTGACTCTGTACCGGTACCCCTGTATATAGCCTCCACATTGACTCTGTACCGGTACCCCCTGTATATAGCCTCCACATTGACTCTGTGCCGTAACCCCCTGTATATAGCCTCCACAGTGACTCTGTACCGTAGCACCCTGTATATAGCCTCCACATTGACTCTGTACCGTAATACCCCTGTATATAGCCTCCACAGTGACTCTGTACCGTAACACCCTGTATATAGCCTCCACATTGACTCTGTACCGTAATACCCTGTATATAGCCTCCACATTGACTCTGTGCTGTAATACCCTGTATATAGCCTCGTTATTGTTATTTTTACTGCTGTTCTTTAATGATTTGTTTAACTTTTTTCCATTTTTTTCTGAACTGTTCTTGTTCTGACCTTGAAGAATGAATCCTGAGGTTAGCAGTACCGATCCTTTAAGCTGAAGTATTTGGATTATTAGCATATGAATGACAAGCAATTATATTTCTGGACTTTAGAAGCCATCCAACCAACCCCATTTATTCAGACATGTAATTTCCAGGTAAAGTTACGCCCCTGCTATAGCCCAATAGATATAGGAATGTGTTCTGGCCCTGCTAGATATAGGAATGTGTATTCGTGGTCCTTCTGTAGCTCAGTTGGAAACTTAGGGGGGTGGGGTGAGAGAGGATTACTTATCCTATCCTAGGTATTCCTTAAAGAGGTGGGGTTTCAGGTGTCTCCGGAAGGTGGTGATTGACTCCGCTGTCCTGGCGTCGTGAGAGCCTGGAGGTACTGAGGTGCCGTTCCCCTCACAGCTCCGTAGGCAAGCACCATGGTCTTGTAGCGGATGCGAGCTTCAACTGGAAGCCAGTGGAGAGAACGGAGGAGCGGGGTGACGTGAGAGAACTTGGGAAGGTTGAACACCAGACGGGCTGCGGCGTTCTGGATGAGTTGAAGGGGTTTAATGGCACAGGCAGGAGCCCAGCCAACAGCGAGTTGCAGTAATCCAGACGGGAGATGACAAGTGCCTGGATTAGGACCTGCGCCGCTTCCTGTGTGAGGCAGGGTCGTACTCTGCGGATGTTGTAGAGCATGAACCTACAGGAACGGGCCACCGCCTTGATGTTAGTTGAAACGACAGGGTGTTGTCCAGGATCACGCCAAGGTTCTTGGCGCTCTGGGAGGAGGACACAATGGAGTTGTCAACCGTGATGGCGAGATCATGGAGCGGGCAGTCCTTCCCGGGAGGAAGAGCAGCTCCGTCTTGCCGAGGTTCAGCTTGAGGTGGTGATCCGTCATCCACACTGATATGTCTGCCAGACATGCAGAGATGCGATTCGCCACCTGGTCATCAGAAGGGGAAAGGAAGATTAATTGTGTGTCGTCTGCATAGCAATGATAAGAGAGACCATGTGAGGTTATGACAGAGCCAAGTGACTTGGTGTATAGCGAGAATAGGAGAGGGCCAAGAACAGAGCCCTGGGGGACACCAGTGGTGAGAGCGCGTGGTGAGGAGACAGATTCTCGCCACGCCACCTGGTAGGAGCGACCTGTCAGGTAGGACGCAATCCAAGCGTGGGCCGCGCCGGAGATGCCCAACTCGGAGAGGGTGGAGAGGAGGATCTGATGGTTCACAGTATCGAAGGCAGCCGATAGATCTAGAAGGATGAGAGCAGAGGAGAGAGAGTTAGCTTTAGCAGTGCGGAGCGCCTCCGTGATACAGAGGAGAGCAGTCTCAGTTGAATGACTAGTCTTGAAACCTGACTGATTTGGATCAAGAAGGTCATTCAGAGAGAGATAGCGGGAGAGCTGGCCAAGGACGGCACGTTCAAGAGTTTTGGAGAGAAAAGAAAGAAGGGATACTGGTCTGTAATTGTTGACATCGGAGGGATCGAGTGTAGGTTTTTCAGAAGGGTGCAACTCTCGCTCTCTTGAAGACGGAGGGACGTAGCCAGCGGTCAGGGATGAGTTGATGAGCGAGGTGAGGTAAGGGAGAAGGTCTCCGGAAATGGTCTGGAGAAGAGAGGAGGGGATAGGGTCAAGCGGGCAGGTTGTTGGGCGGCCGGCCGTCACAAGACGCGAGATTTCATCTGGAGAGAGAGGGAGAAAGAGGTCAGAGCACAGGGTAGGGCAGTGTGAGCAGAACCAGCGGTGTCGTTTGACTTAGCAAGCGAGGATCGGATGTCGTCGACCTTCTTTTCAAAATGGTTGACGAAGTCATCTGCAGAGAGAGGAGGGGGGGGGAGGGGGGCGGAGGATTCAGGAGGGAGGAGAAGGTGGCAAAGAGCTTCCTAGGGTTAGAGGCAGATGCTTGGAATTTAGCGTGGTAGAAAGTGGCTTTAGCAGCAGAGACAGAGGAGGAAAATGTAGAGAGGAGGGAGTGAAAGGATGCCAGGTCCGCAGGGAGGCGAGTTTTCCTCCATTTCCGCTCGGCTGCCCGGAGCCCTGTTCTGTGAGCTCGCAATGAGTCATCGAGCCACGGAGCGGGAGGGAGGACCGAGCCGGCCTGGAGGATAGGGGACATAGAGAGTCAAGGGATGCAGAGAGGGAGGAGAGGAGGGTTGAGGAGGCAGAATCAGGAGATAGGTGGGAGAAGGTTTGAGCGGAGGGAAGAGATGATAGGATGGAAGAGGAGAGAGTAGCGGGGGGAGAGAGAGCGAAGGTTGGGACGGCGCGATACCATCCAGTAGGGGCAGTGTGGGAGGTGTTGGATGAGAGCGAGAGGGAAAAGGATACAAGGCAGTGGTCGGAGACTTGGAGGAGTTGCAATGAGGTTAGTGGAAGAACAGCATCTAGTAAAGATGAGGTCGAGCGTATTGCCTGCCTTGTGAGTAGGGGGGGGAAGGTGAGAGGGTGAGGTCAAAGAGGAGAGGAGTGGAAAGAAGGAGGCAGAGAGGAAAGAGTCAAAGGTAGACGTGGGGAGGTTAAAGTCGCCCAGAACTGTGAGAGGTGAGCCGTCCTCAGGAAAGGAGCTTATCAAGGCATCAAGCTCATTGATGAACTCTCCGAGGGAACCTGGAGGGCGATAAATGATAAGGATGTTAAGCTTGAAAGGGCTAGTAACTGTGACAGCATGGAATTCAAAGGAGGCGATAGACAGATGGGTAAGGGAGAAGAGAGAATGACCACTTGGGAGAGATGAGGATCCCGGTGCCACCACCCCGCTGACCAGACGCTCTCGGGGTGTGCGAGAACACGTGGGCGGACGAAGAGAGAGCAGTAGGAGTAGCAGTGTTGTCTGTGGTGATCCATGTTTCCGTCAGTGCCAAGAAGTCGAGGACTGGAGGAGGCATAGGCTGAGATGAACTCTGCCTTGTTGACCGCAGATTGGCAGTTCCAGAGGCTACCGGAGACCTGGAACTCCACGTGGGTCGTGCGCGCTGGGACCACCAGAGTAGGGTGGCGCGGCCACGCGGTGTGGAGCGTTTGTATGGTCTGTGCAGAGAGGAGAGAACAGGGATAAACAGACACATAGTTGACAGGCTACAGAAGGCTACGCTAATGCAAAGGAGATTGGAATGACAAGTGGACTACACGTCTCGAATGTTCAGAAAGTTAAGCTACGTAGCAAGAATCTTATTGACTAAAATGATTAAAATGATACAGTACTGCTGAAGTAGGCCAGCTGGCAGTGGGTGCGTTGTTGACACTACACTAATCAAGTCGTTCCGTTGAGTGTAATAGTTTCTGCAGTGTTGCTATTCGGGGGCTAGCTGGCTAGCTAGCAGTGTTGTTTACGTTACGTTGCGTTAAAAAACGACAATAGCTGGCTAGCGAACCTAGAAAATCGCTCTAGACTACACAATTATCTTTGATACAAAGACGGCTATGTAGCTAGCTAAGTAGCTAGCTACGATCAAACAAATCAAACCGTTGTACTGTAATGAAATGAAGTGAAAATGTGATACTACCTGTGAATGCGACCGGGTAGTTGAGTTCTATACAGAAGACGTTGGCTAGCGTTGGCTAGCTAGCAGAGTCACCTACGTTAAGGACGACAAATAGCTGGCTAGCTAACCTCGGTAAATTAAGATAATCACTCCACTACACTAATCAAGTCGTTCAGTTGAGTGTAATAGTTTCTCCAGTGGTACCATGATATAGGAACACGTACTCTAAGGAAGCTACCAGTACCAGTATTTTTGTACTATTTTCTACATTGTAGAATAATAGTGAATATGTACAAGTACCTTTTCAAAAGTTTGGGGTCACCCGCAAAACACCAGTCTCAACGTCAACAGTGAAGAGTCGACTCTGAGATGCTGGCCTTCTAGACAGCGTTGCAAACAAAAGCCACATCTCAGACTGGCCAATAAAAATGAAAGATTAAACTGGGTAAAAGAACACACACTGGACAGAGGAACTCTGCCTCGAAGACCAGCATCCCGGAGTCGCCTCTTCGCTGTTGACGTTGAGACTGGTGTTTTGCGGGTACAATTTAATGAAGCTGCCAGTTTAGGACCTGTGAGGCATCTCTTTCTCAAACTAGACACTCGAATGGACTTGTCGTCTTGCTCAGTTTTGCACCGTGCCATTGGAACACAGGAGTGATGGTTGCTGATAATGGGCCTCTGTTTGCCTATGTAGATATTCCATAAAAATATCAGTCGTTTCCAGCTACAATAGTCATTTACAACATTAACCATGTCTACACTGTATTTCTGATCAATTTGATGTTATTTTAATGGACAAAAAATGGTGCCTTCTAAGTGACTCAATGTTTGAAAGGTAGTGTAAGTATGAAATGACACACATTGAATCATGTAGTAACCCAAATGAGTGTTAAACAAATCAATATATATTTGAATTTCAAAGGAGCCACTCTTTGCCAGAAAAACCCTGAAATCAGTAGATGTCCAAACTTTTGACTCGTACTCTGTGTTGGGTAGCTGGCAGAATCTGTGTTAAGTGGCTTGCTGTGTGTGTCAGTCTGAGGCCTCTGGCTGTATGCATTAGGTCACGGTCACTGTGAGGAGAGAGAGAGAGAGAGTTTGGATTTAGCCTGGGTCAGACTACCTCTCCTCTCCTCTCCTAAAGCAATAAACTGGATCCCAACCAGCCTCTACTATGCTTTGCTCTCCTCTCCTCTCCTCTCCTCTCTCCTCTCCTCTCCTCTCCCCTCTCCTCTCCTCTCCTCTCCTCTCCTCTCCCTCTCCTCTCCTCTCCTCTCCTCTCCTCCTCCTCTCCCTCTCCTCTCCTCTCCTCTCCTCTCCTCTCCTCTCCTCTCCTCTCCTCTCCTCCTCTCCCTCTCCTCTCCTCTCCTCTCCTCTCCTCTCCTCTCTCCTCTCCTCTCCTCTCCCTCTCCTCTCCTCTCCCTCTCCTCTCCTCTCCTCTCCTCTCCTCTCCTCTCCTCTCCTCTCCTCTCCTCTCCTCTCCTCTCCTCTCCTCTCCTCTCCTCTCCTAAAGCAATAAACTGGATCCCAACCAGCCTCTACTATGCTTTCCTCTCCTCTCCTCTCCCTCCTCCTCTCCTCTCCTCTCCTCTCCTCTCCTCTCCTCTCTCCTCTCCCTCTCCCTCTCCTCTCCTCTCCTCTCCTCTCCTCTCCTCTCCTCTCCTCTCCTCTCCTCCTCCTCTCCTCTCCCTCTCCTCCTCCTCTCCTCTCCTCTCCTCTCCTCTCCCTCCTCTCCTCTCCTCTCCTCTCCTCTCCTAAAGCAATAAACTGGATCCCAACCAGCCTCTACTATGCTTTGCTCCTCCTCTCCTCTCCTCTCTCTCTCCTCTCCTAAAGCAATAAACTGGATCCCAACCAGCCTCTACTATGCTTTGCTCTCCTCTCCTCTCCTCTCCCTCTCCCTCTCCCTCCCCTCCCTCTCCTCTCCTCTCCTCTCCTCTCCTCTCCTCTCCTCTCCTCTCCTCTCTCCTCTCCTCTCCTCTCCTCTCCTCTCCTCTCCTCTCCCTCTCTCCTCTCCTAAAGCAATAAACTGGATCCCAACCAGCCTCTACTATGCTTTGCTCTGGAGGCCTTGGCTGGTATCAGGCCCAGCAGTGTGCTATCGTGGATGCTCCCCAAATGACTCCATATGCCCTATATTGTGTACTACCTTTGGTCCAGCGGCCTATAGTAATGCCTTTATAGGGAATAGGGTGCCATTTGGGATATACTCGGTGGAATTTGATGATTAAAACAAAGTCTTAATGTATTTCTGGGCTGGCAGGGACAGAGGAAGAGTTTTCTGGGACTGACAAATGAGTTGCCTGCGGAAAGTCATGGGTCTTTTAAAAATTAAAAAGTAATACTTTTGTTGAGCGGATGAGACCAACGTGTGGATGGCGGGTGTAGGCTCTAATACCAGCTGAACGCTAGCAATAGAGTATTAGTTGTTATACTGGAGCAAACGCTACGAACCAACAGACTAGCTAAGCCAGTTGGTAAAACGTTTTAATGATTTAGATGAGGTGAGGCTGTCCAGGTGAACCAGATGCCTGCTCCAGGTCTTTATTCATGGGTAGGACACACAGCCTCCCCCCAAAAAATGTTATGCTAGGGTGTCCCAATCAAAAATGTTCTGTCTTGGTGTAAGGGGGCCCTAACGCTCTGCCTGTGTGAAGGTAGATATGGGGGACCGCTGCCAGCCAGGCATCCCTTTATCCATGGGTGAATATACAGACACTTATTTATATCTCTATCTATATATATCTCTCTATATCTCTGTATATATCTATCTCTATCTATATATATCTATCTCTCTATCTCTCTCTATCTATATATATATATATCTCTATCTATATATCTCTATCTCTCTATCTATCTCTATATCTCTCTCTATATATATATATCTATATCTATCTATATATCTATATCTATATCTATATATCTCTCTATCTATATCTATATCTATCTATATCTCTATATATCTATATCTCTATATATCTATATCTCTAGATATATATAGAGATATAGAGAGAGATAGAGAGAGATAGAGAGAGAGAAGATAGAGAGGATAGAGAGAGATAGAGAGAGATGAGAGAGAGATAGAGAGAGATAGAGAGAGATATATCTATCTCTATTTCTATATCTCTCTACTCTCTCTCTATCTCTCTCTATCTATCTCTCTCTATCTATCTCTCTCTATCTATCTCTCTCTCTCTCTATCTCTCTCTATCTCTCTCTATCTCTCTCTATCTCTCTCTATCTCTCTCTATCTCTATCTCTCTCTATCTCTCTCTATCTCTCTCTATCTCTCTCTATCTCTCTCTATCTCTCTCTATCTCTCTCTATCTCTCTCTATCTCTCTCTCTCTATCTCTCTCTATCTCTCTCTATCTCTCTCTATCTCTCTCTCTCTATCTCTCTCTATCTATCTCTCTCTCTATCTCTCTCTCTATCTCTCTCTATCTCTCTCTATCTCTCTATCTCTCTCTATCTCTCTATCTCTCTCTATCTCTCTCTCTATCTCTCTCTATATCTCTCTCTATATCTCTCTCTATACTCTCTCTATATCTCTCTATATCTCTCTCTATATCTCTCTCTATATCTCTCTCTCTATATCTCTCTCTATATCTCTCTCTATATCTCTCTCTATATCTCTCTCTATATCTCTCTCTATATCTCTCTCTATATCTCTCTCTATATCTCTC
>NW_025748387.1:0-35780 GCF_021184085.1 Oncorhynchus gorbuscha
GCTGTATGCTAGACCAGACCAAGCTGTATGCTAGACCAGACCAAGCTGTATGCTAGACCAAACCAAGCTGTACCATCTGGTGAGTATGAATGAGAACATCAAACAGATGGTAAACTGATGACCGTCTATTGCAATCAAGAGGCATGAATATGTCTAAAATGGCCACTTTCATCATGATTTTGTCAAATATTGTTTGTGTTGCAAATGTAAAGGGTAATTTCCACAAAATGGGTGCCTTTTGCATCCCTTTGATATTTTAAGTAGATTTTAAAAGCCTGTTTTATTAGATGAGGGTTAACTTTAATGTAGACCACATGGAGAATTCATGAACTACATAGTGTCCCTGTTTTTAAGACAGTACTCACTGGTGGTAGTCTGATCTTCAGCCTCCTCCGCTTTCACTCCCAAAACGTCTTCCTCCTTTTTTATTGAGATAGCCTCCTCTTCCTCTTTTGCTCCAACATGTTCTTCCTCTTCTTTCACTACATTCTCTTCTTTCAATGTCATGGCATCTTCCTCCTCTTTGATTCTGAAAGCTTCTACCTCCTCCCCTTCCACCTTGACAACCTCTTCCCATCTTCCTCTTTCACTGTAATATCATCCTCTTCTTCTTCCAATGTGATAGCGTCCTCTTCCTCCCTTTTCATCCTGAAAGCTTCTTCCTCTCCTTTCACCAGAGCTTCTTTCTCGGTCGAGCTTTGTGAGCTCATGCTCCGGTCGGTTAGCCTAATGCAGTATCAATTTAGTAACATATTTGCTAATTTAACGAGCAAATGACGTTAAAATGAACTAGTAGATGGGTAAACATAATTATATTCAAAACACTAAGAGTAATATACACACGATTGGTCTAAAGAGCTTCAAAGACTCAACTTTGTTCGCTAACAAAGCAACACGTTGGTTGAATCAGAAGCCTTTTGTCGCTGTTGAAGAAGCCTCCAGTTCCGTCCACTAGATTATACGTCACGCAAGCAGCATCACCTGAAAGACTCATATCGCTCTCTGCTGACTGGAGTGGATAACGCAGGCTGGAAAAATATTAATAACAATGTTTATTCTGGCAAGCCATGTCATGCGAATAAATAAAGAACCATATGTTATGTTTTCTCTTACTTCTTACAGCAAATACTTTACTCCAGGGCTGACCTGCCCGTTAGGCAGGATTAGGTGACAGATTAAAGAGTATTCGATTTTTGTCATCTTTATTCTGAACCCACTGCCTGTAAGCCATCGTTAAATTAGTCTCATTGATTTGTATTTTCCTTCAACTTTCTGAAGAGGAAACAGCCAGGAAATGCCCCTGTCTGAGTGCATTTGTCTACCACTATGTGTAGCTGTTAGCGATGATGCTAATGATCCACTATGTGTAGCTGTTAGCGATGATGCTAATGATCCACTATGTGTAGCTGTTAGCGATGATACTAATGATCCACTATGTGTAGCTGTTAGCGATGATGCTAATGATCCACTATGTGTAGCTGTTAGCGATGATACTAATGATCCACTATGTGTAGCTGTTAGCGATGATGCTAATGATCCACTATGTGGAGCTGTTAGCGATGATGCTAATGATCCACTATGTGTAGCTGTTAGCGATGATGCTAATGATCCACTATGTGTAGCTGTTAGCGATGATACTAATGATCCACTATGTGTAGCTGTTAGCGATGATGCTAATGACAACCATCTTCTGGTTGATAGAAAAGCTTTTCCAAAAACCTTGTCAATTAAATGTTAAATATTAAATGTTAATCACATGTGTGCTACAGAGACACCACTAACCAAACAAGGCTCTTGCTGGTGCCACTTGAATTAAAGGGTATCTACACATAAAAATGAACAATTCTTAGATTTTTCTCAGACTTCAAAAGTGGTCTCTTGATGAGGTTTAACTCTTATTGTGGACTTAGAACATCCAATGTCATTGTTATTCTATTCATTAACCGTGGGATTCTGAGAGAGAAAAACAGGGACATCAGAAACCTGGAAAAACTAAACAGAGAAAACTGGAATTGGAGAAAAAAACTAAAACGGAATTATGTTTAAAAAAATACTGATTTAATAGGTCTTTACATATTCTATACATTTTACATTTACATTTACATTTAAGTCATTTAGCAGACGCTCTTATCCAGAGCGACTTACAAATTGGTGCATTCACCTTATGACATCCAGTGGAACAACCACTTTACAATAGTGCATCTAAATATTTTAAAGGGGGGGTGAGAAGGATTACTTTATCCTATCCTAGGTATTCCTTAAAGAGGTGGGGTTTCAGGTGTCTCCGGAAGGTGGTGATTGACTCCGCTGTCCTGGCGTCGTGAGGGAGTTTGTTCCACCATTGGGGAGCCAGAGCAACGAACAGTTTTGATTGGGCTGAGCGGGAACTGTACTTCCTCAGTGGTAGGGAGGCGAGCAGGCCAGAGGTGGATGAACGCAGTGCCCTTATTTGGGTGTAGGGCCTGATCAGAGCCTGGAGGTACTGAGGTGCCGTTCCCCTCACAGCTCCGTAGGCAAGCACCATGGTCTTGTAGTGGATGCGAGCTTCAACTGGAAGCCAGTGGAGAGAGCGGAGGAGCGGGGTGACGTGAGAGAACTTGGGAAGGTTGAACACTAGACGGGCTGCGGCGTTCTGGATGAGTTGTAGGGTTTAATGGCACAGGCAGGGAGCCCAGCCAACAGCGAGTTACAGTAATCCAGACGGGAGATGACAAGTGCCTGGATTAGAACCTGCGCCGCTTCCTGTGTGAGGCAGGGTCGTACTCTGCGGATGTTGTAGAGCATGAACCTACAGGAACGGGCCACCGCCTTGATGTTAGTTGAGAACGACAGGGTGTTGTCCAGGATCACGCCAAGGTTCTTAGCGCTCTGGGAGGAGGACACAATGGAGTTGTCAACCGTGATGGCGAGATCATGGAACGGGCAGTCCTTCCCCGGGAGGAAGAGCAGCTCCGTCTTGCCGAAGTTCAGCTTGAGGTGGTGATCCGTCATCCACACTGATATGTCTGCCAGACATGCAGAGATGCGATTCGCCACCTGGTCATCAGAAGGGGGAAAGGAGAAGATTAATTGTGTGTCGTCTGCATAGCAATGATAGGAGAGACCATGTGAGGTTATGACAGAGCCAAGTGACTTGGTGTATAGCGAGAATAGGAGAGGGCCTAGAACAGAGCCCTGGGGGACACCAGTGGTGAGAGCGCGTGGTGAGGAGACAGATTCTCGCCACGCCACCTGGTAGGAGCGACCTATCAGGTAGGACGCAATCCAAGCGTGGGCCGCGCCGGAGATGCCCAACTCGGAGAGGGTGGAGAGGAGGATCTGATGGTTCACAGTATCGAAGGCAGCCGATAGGTCTAGAAGGATGAGAGCAGAGGAGAGAGAGTTAGCTTTAGCGGTGCGGAGCGCCTCCGTGATACAGAGAAGAGCAGTCTCAGTTGAATGACTAGTCTTGAAACCTGACTGATTTGGATCAAGAAGGTCATTCTGAGAGAGATAGCGGGAGAGCTGACCAAGGACGGCACGTTCAAGAGTTTTGGAGAGAAAAGAAAGAAGGGATACTGGTCTGTAGTTGTTGACATCGGAGGGATCGAGTGTAGGTTTTTTCAGAAGGGGTGCAACTCTCGCTCTCTTGAAGACGGAAGGGACGTAGCCAGCGGTCAGGGATAAGTTGATGAGCGAGGTGAGGTAAGGGAGAAGGTCTCCGGAAATGGTCTGGAGAAGAGAGGAGGGATAGGGTCGAGCGGGCAGGTTGTTGGGCGGCCGGCCATCACAAGACGCGAGATTTCATCTGGAGAGAGAGGGGAGAAAGAGGTCAGAGCACAGGGTAGGGCAGTGTGAGCAGAACCAGCGGTGTCGTTTGACTTAGCAAACGAGGATCGGATGTCGTCGACCTTCTTTTCAAAATGGTTGACGAAGTCATCTGCAGAGAGGAGGAGGGGGGAGGATTCAGGAGGGAGGAGAAGGTGGCAAAGAGCTTCCTAGGGTTAGAGGCAGATGCTTGGAATTTAGAGTGGTAGTAAGTGGCTTTAGCAGCAGAGACAGAGGAGGAAAATGTAGAGAGGAGGGAGTGAAAGGATGCCAGGTCCGCAGGGGGAGGCGAGTTTTCCTCCATTTCCGCTCGGCTGCCCGGAGCCCTGTTCTGTGAGCTCGCAATGAGTCGTCAAGCCACGGAGCGGGAGGGGAGGACCGAGCCGGCCTGGAAGATAGGGGACATAGAGAGTCAAAGGATGCAGAAAGGGAGGAGAGGAGGGTTGAGGAGGCAGAATCAGGAGATAGGTTGGAGAAGGTTTGAGCAGAGGGAAGAGATGATAGGATGGAAGAGGAGAGAGTAGCGGGGGAGAGAGAGCGAAGGTTGGGACGGCGCGATACCATCCGAGTAGGGGCAGTGTGGGAAGTGTTGGATGAGAGCGAGAGGGAAAAGGATACAAGGTAGTGGTCGGAGACTTGGAGGGAGTTCGTCCTTCTGTAGCTCAGTTGGTAGAGCATGGCGCTTTGTAACGGGTAGTGGGTTCGATTCCCGGGACCACCCATACGTAGAATGTATGCACACATGACTGTAAGTCGCTTTGGATAAAAGCGTCCGCTAAATGGCATACACAATGAGGTTAGTGGAAGAACAGCATCTAGTAAAGATGAGGTCGAGCGTATTGCCTGCCTTGTGAGTAGGGGGGGAAGGTGAGAGGGTGAGGTCAAAAGAGGAGAGGAGTGGAAAGAAGGAGGCAGAGAGGAATGAGTCAAAGGTAGACGTGGGGAGGTTAAAGTCGCCCAGAACTGTGAGAGGTGAGCCGTCCTCAGGAAAGGAGCTCATCAAGGCATCAAGCTCATTGATGAACTCTCCGAGGGGACCTGGAGGGCGATAAATGATAAGGATGTTAAGCTTTTCTCTCATTACTGGCTTATCTAGGGATTGTGTAGAGTAGCAGTTGTATCCTGAAGTGACCTTTAATTCTTCCACTGGATCAAAGCTTCAGCCAAGTAGAATTCATGATAGTGGCAACACATGGAGTAGAGCTTGCTATAGTAATAGTAGAATACATGATAGTGGCAACACATGGAGTTGAGCTTGCTATAGTAATAGTGGAATTCATGATAGTGGCAACACATGGAGTAGAGCTTGCTATAGTAATAGTAGAATACATGATAGTGGCAACACATGGAGTAGAGCTTGCTATAGTATTGGTAGGATACATGATAGTGGCAACGCATGGAGTAGGGTTGATATAGTCATGGTAGGATACATGATAGTGGCAACACATGGAGTAGGGTTGATATAGTCATGGTAGGATACATGATAGTGGCAACACATGGAGTAGGGTTGATATAGTCATGGTAGGATACATGATAGTGACAACACATGGAGTAGGGTTGATATAGTCATGGTAGGATACATGATAGTGACAACACATGGAGTAGGGTTGATATAGTCATGGTAGGATACATGATAGTGGCAACACATGGAGTAGGGTTGATATAGTCATGGTAGGATACATGATAGTGGCAACACATGGAGTAGGGTTGATATAGTCATGGTAGGATACATGATAGTGACAACACATGGAGTAGGGTTGATATAGTCATGGTAGGATACATGATAGTGACAACACATGGAGTAGGGTTGATATAGTCATGGTAGGATACATGATAGAGACAACACATGGAGTAGGGTTGATATAGTCATGGTAGGATACATGATAGTGACAACACATGGAGTAGGGTTGATATAGTCATGGTAGGATACATGATAGTGACAACACATGGAGTAGGGTTGATATAGTCATGGTAGGATACATGATAGAGACAACACATGGAGTAGGGTTGGATATAGTTATGGTAGGATACATGATAGTGGCAACACATGGAGTAGGGTTGATATAGTCATGGTAGGATACATGATAGAGACAACACATGGAGGTGGGTTGATATAGTCATGGTAGGATACATGATAGTGGCAACACATGGAGTAGGGTTGGATATAGTTATGGTAGGATACATGATAGTGGCAACACATGGAGTTGGGTTGATATAGTCATGGTAGGATACATGATAGTGGCAACACATGGAGTAGGGTTGGATATAGTTATGGTAGGATACATGATAGTGGCAACACATGGAGTAGGGTTGATATAGTCATGGTAGGATACATGATAGAGACAACACATGGAGGTGGGTTGATATAGTCATGGTAGGATACATGATAGTGGCAACACATGGAGTAGGGTTGGATATAGTTATGGTAGGATACATGATAGTGGCAACACATGGAGTTGGGTTGATATAGTCATGGTAGGATACATGATAGTGGCAACACATGGAGTAGGGTTGGATGTAGTCATGGTAGGATATAGAGTTGATGTTGGAAGTTTACATAGACCTTAGCCAAATACATTTAAACTCAGTTTTTCACAATTCCTGACATTTGATCCAAGTAAAAATTCCCTGTCTTAGGTCAGTTAGGATCACCAATTTTTATTAAGAATGTGAAATGTCAGAAGATAGTAGAGAGAATAATTTATTTCAGCTTTAATTTCTATCATCACATTCCCAATGGGTCAGGAGTTTACATACACTCAATTAGTATTTGGTAGCATTGCCTTTAAATTGTTTATCTTGGGTCAAACGTTTCATGATGACACACAAGCTTCCCACAATACGTTGGATATACTAGATACTGGATATACTTCAGCCTAGTAGGATACATGATAGTGGCAACACATGGAGTAGGGTTGATATAGTCATGGTAGGATACATGATAGAGACAACACATGGAGTAGGGTTGATATAGTCATGGTAGGATACATGATAGTGACAACACATGGAGTAGGGTTGATATAGTCATGGTAGGATACATGATAGAGACAACACATGGAGTAGGGTTGATATAGTCATGGTAGGATACATGATAGTGACATCACATGGAGTAGGGTTGATATAGTCATGGTAGGATACATGATAGAGACAACACATGGAGTAGGGTTGATATAGTCATGGTAGGATACATGATAGAGACACATGGAGGTGGGTTGATATAGTCATGGTAGGATACATGATAGTGGCAACACATGGAGTAGGGTTGATATAGTCATGGTAGGATACATGATAGAGACAACACATGGAGTAGGGTTGATATAGTCATGGTAGGATACATGATAGTGACAACACATGGAGTAGGGTTGGATATAGTCATGGTAGGATACATGATAGTGGTAACACATGGAGTAGGGTTGGATATAGTCATGGTAGGATACATGATAGAGACAACACATGGAGTAGGGTTGATATAGTCATGGTAGGATACATGATAGTGACAACACATGGAGTAGGGTTGATATAGTCATGGTAGGATACATGATAGTGACAACACATGGAGTAGGGTTGATATAGTCATGGTAGGATACATGATAGTGACAACACATGGAGTAGGGTTGATATAGTCATGGTAGGATACATGATAGTGACAACACATGGAGTAGGGTTGATATAGTCATGGTAGGATACATGATAGTGGTAACACATGGAGTAGGGTTGGATATAGTCATGGTAGGATACATGATAGAGACAACACATGGAGTAGGGTTGATATAGTCATGGTAGGATACATGATAGTGGCAACACATGGAGTAGGGTTGGATATAGTCATGGTAGGATACATGATAGTGGCAACACATGGAGTTGACACATCACACACATGGTTATGGGCTTAAAAGAAGAAGACACCAGTACCATGTCAGGTATAGTTTAAATGTATTCATATTTGAGTTTTCATCCCAATATGACACTTTAAATACATCACAGAAGACTGAAATATAACAAAATATCTGTTGTGTTTATTGAAATATAGACTTTATAGACATTTATCCATAACAAGGCTTAGGTGTCCCCTAGAGTCAGCAAAAACCTCTCCAAAATGTGAAATGTTTTAAACATCTCTATTTTCATGCATATAACTTATATAACATATAACATAAAAACCTCTTCAAATAGAAGTATGTTTATAACACAGAATATCTTACAGGTCGACCCTCTCTCACTCTCTCTCATCATGTCACAAGCTGTCAGGCTCCCAGATGAAGGGCAATAAAAGGCCCCAGCTCACTCAACTGCCCCTCCCTCTCCAACAGCCATCAACCCAGAACATCCTGAAGACAGAACATCTAAAAGATCATCTGGGAATCCTTTCTTCCTCATGGAGTTTTTTCCACTTGACTCTTTCCACATTTTGTTACATTACAGCCTTATTCTAAAATGTATTCAATCCCATTTGTTCCTCATCAATCAACACACAATAATGTCATGTCTTTACTATCCTTAATGTGATGACATGCTACTTTTATCAAATCCATTACCAAACGTTTAATTGATTACGTGATTGAAGTAAATCATGCAACAATTAATAACCACTAACAACCTGGGGCACCACGGAGAAGTTTATTTAAAGAGTTCCGTCTTCCGAACGAACTCTTAATAATCTAAAGATCTCTTACATTTCAGTCATCAATCAGTCATTAAATTATTATTAATTGTTACCTCATCAGTTCTCATTCCAAAAATGTCCAAATTCTTCTTCACGAACCCTAGTTTCCTTAATAAGGAATCAGCAATATACAAACTGGATTATTTATTTATTGACTAACTAAATAATCACAGAAATACATAAAACATATATTGGTAACTAACAATGATAGAAAAGTCCCTAGAGAGCTAAGCCGATATGACAGCTTGGTAGACAAAGGGAAAGGGGTGTGACAGAGAGCAGGAAAGACAACATGGATTCATTACACAGTCTATAATTACATTCATTGAAATGCTAATCCTTTGCACATGAACGACTCTCATTCGAGAATAATTGCAATGTAGATATATGTTGTCTCTTCTGTTGGATTCCTCCATCGTCCTGTAGGGTTCATCAGAGCCTCTGGTTAACTTTCATTGGGATTCCTCCATCGTCCTGTAGGGTTCATCAGAGCCTCTGGTTAACTTTCATTGGGATCCTCCATCGTCCTGTAGGGTTCATCAGAGCCTCTGGTTATCTTTCATTGGGATCCTCCATCGTCCTGTAGGGTTCATCAGAGCCTCTGGTTAACTTTCATTGGGATCCTCCATCGTCCTGTAGGGTTCATCAGAGCCTCTGGTTAACTTTCATTGGGATTCCTCCATCGTCCTGTAGGGTTCATCAGAGCCTCTGGTTAACTTTCATTGGGATCCTCCATCGTCCTGTAGGGTTCATCAGAGCCTCTGGTTATCTTTCATTGGGATCCTCCATCGTCCTGTAGGGTTCATCAGAGCCTCTGGTTAACTTTCATTGGGATCCTCCATCGTCCTGTAGGGTTCATCAGAGCCTCTGGTTAACTTTCATTGGGATTCCTCCATCGTCCTGTAGGGTTCATCAGAGCCTCTGGTTAACTTTCATTGGGATCCTCCATCTCAGAGCCTCTGGTTAACTTTCATTGGGATCCTCCATCGTCCTGTAGGGTTCATCAGAGCCTCTGGTTAACTTTCATTGGGATCCTCCATCGTCCTGTAGGGTTCATCAGAGCCTCTGGTTAACTTTCATTGGGATCCTCCATCGTCCTGTAGGGTTCATCAGAGCCTCTGGTTAACTTTCATTGAAGTCACAAAGTTAACTAAGATGTAGACTTTCTATAGTCACTGTACAGCCTTAACTATGGAGTGACCCCACGAAACGGGACATCAGCCAACTCAGTGACAACCACAGAACACAAATATATATAGTTTACAAAAATATTAGCGTCTTAGCTCTTATTGCAGGACTTTGACTGTGGTACATCACCTCCTCAGTCAACATATTGTGTGTATTGAACACTCATATTGGACTGTACAGCCTTACCTATAGACGTACACCACCACCGATCACAACTTCCTGTTTCCATCACCAGTTAAGTTTTTTTTTACACGGTATGACTTCATTCACATAAAAACTTCCCATAATGGTAAATCAAGCTATAAACAGACTAATTATTTTCCCCTCAGGAAGCTCTGGTAAACAGTTGATGTAGGGCACTGCTGCCACCACCAGGCCTGGAGGGCATTTTGACTTAGCAAGCTAGCTGTGTAGCTGTGTTAGCAAAAGACATAGCAGCTAACTAACTGGCTACTGAACAACCTATTGTGTGTATTGAACATTCATATTGGACAGCCTTACCTATAGAGTAGCACCACCACCCATCAGCCCATTCTCTTCTTGATGTCAAAGCTGCAGTGTATTGTTGCTATCGGAGTTTATGATTAATAATCCTATTTACTTCAAGACACACTAAGATGTCACCATACTATTCATTTAAAGCCCCTCTGTCAGATATAAACCATCAGAGTGGGAAACCAACTGACATGGAAACAATGGAGCAAATGTATCACTATCAGAGGGGTGTATTATGACATCAGATAGAACTACTCAGACATTTCAAATATCACTGGATTATCAGAGGGGTTTATTATGACATCATATAGAACTACTCAGACATTCCAAATATCACTGGATTATCAGAGGGGTTTATTATGACATCATATAGAATTACTCAGACATTCCAAATATCACTGGATTATTAGAGGGGTTTATTATGACATCATATAGAACTACTCAGACATTCCAAATATCATTTTATTATCAGAGGGGTGTATTATGACATCATATAGAACTACTCAACCATTCTAAATCAGGCTTCATCCATATCATGAAGGTGGATATTGATCCAACCATTTCCAAAGTAATGATGGAAACAGGATATGCCTTTACAATTTTATAAATGCAAATAGACCATTTGTAAGTTCATTTTACATGGTGGGATCATTTTGTGTCAGTAAACATTTATGAGCGAGAAATGGTGGTGGAAACTCCTTCGTGCGCAAATATTTATATAATAACCATCAGATCTTAGTTAACTTGGAGTCACATGATGATATATTGTGTGGTCCTCCCACTACGACTTGGGAACCCATGTAGTTTATTAGGCTACAGATTAAATAAATGATGAACTTCACAGGGTGGTGAAAGTGCATGTGTTGAGCTTGATGCTCCTTTCCAATACATTTTGAGGGTCTTATTCTGGTGACTTGATGATTGACGCTTGGTTGCCTGTTGACAAATAAAATAATATCTCTCTCTCATCCATAATAATCTCATCATGTAGGTAGCCTACCAACACTGTATCTGTGAGCTGCTGGCTACAGTGCACGTTGCCATGTTTCTTTATATAAAACAGCTTTTTAAAACCATCAGTAGAGTTGACAATGTGATGGAAACCCATTTAACTTGTATTTTTCATTCGATACATGGGAATTCAACAGCAAAAGTCCCCCCCCTTTGTTCAGGGACACATTCATACAAATATTTACACATTAAGTTTATTTAAAATAAACACAGTTGACAGTGAGAGGACGTTTCTTTTTTTTGCTGAGATTACAATTACCATTTTCCATTAGAGTCTGTGAACATTTTCATTTCATTAAATCATCAGTGGGCCAACAATGCAAATGTAAACAATGGAACAAATGCATCACATCCAAATATCACTTGATTATCTGTAGTGCTGGAGGAATGACACACCCAGATAAACACACACAGAGTTTAAAAAAGGACCATTTAAACACATGGAATCTGATCTACTTTATATTCAAACTGACAAACTCCATATTCACCTCATGTTTTCTAATAAAAACATACAAATATATGTTTAAGAATACTTTGTACAATTCAATTTCATCTGGTTTCAACAGGTAAACACATTGTCAGTCAACAATATAAGACAACGGGAGCACTGTGTATGTTCTCTGATGAATTTTAAGTCAATGTGATGTGAAATATCAATATACACACTAGAAGTAATTATTCTCCCGTGTGGATTCTCACATGACGTTTAAGTGACCGTGATGAGTCATATGTCTTCCCACAGTCTGAGCATTTGCAAGGGTTCTCCCCTGTGTGCAGTCTCATGTGTTCTTTCAGCTTTCCTGAATGGTTAAAACGCTTTCCGCAGTGGGAGCAGCGGTAAGGCTTCTCCCCGGTGTGTATTCGCTTATGAGCGTTCAGGTTTCCTGACTCTCTAAAACTTTTTCCACAATGGGAGCAGTGGTAAGGCTTCTCCCCTGTGTGTATTCGCTCGTGAGATTTCATGTTTCCTAACTTGTTAAAACTCTTTCCACACTGGGCGCAATGGTGTGGCTTCGCTCCTGTGTGTATCCTCTCATGTCTTTTCAGGCTTCCTAATCTGGTAAACCTAGTTCCACACTGGGAGCAGTGGTAAGGCTTCTCCCCTGTGTGTATTCGCTCATGAGCTTTCAGGCTTCCTAACTGGTTAAAACTCTTTCCACACTGGGCGCAGAGGTGTCGTCTTGCTGGTTTGGACGTCTTTGGTTCCTCGAAGATTGTTGTTCCTCCTGCCAAAGACAGTGTTTATTTAAAGAGAGGCGTAAATTGAAATATTTTATAATCATAACAATGAGCAATCCATCAGATGGGTTTACACCCATTCCCCCTCTAATCAGTGGACCTTCCCCCACGGAAAGATTGATCACTGACCTCAGCAACGATGCAAATCCTAACTATGCCAAGGGGTTGGAAATGTTAGATTTTGATGCCATAATCGAGAAAAATGCAGACATTGGGACAGACGCTCTCCAAAATAGACCATCGGGCAGAGGCCTTGTGAAGGTTCTCTCCAGTTTAGCCCTCAACTATGCCCACCAGTAGAGATGGACAGTGCACCAGTACCTCAATGCCCAACAGAGGTACGAGCAGGAAGCTGGGGAGCTCAAGGAGAGAACCAGGGAGCTGACATCGAAAGCCGAAAAAGATAAGCTACTGCTATCCAAGGAACTGTGTGTGAGAACAGATAAACACTTATAACAAAGAACGCGAAAAACTCTTGACCAAGTCCATATTCTAAAGGAACAACTAGTTTTAGCCAAAAGGAAATATGATGCAAATCAACTTGATGCAAACGGTTGTGAATGAAACAACTCAAAGCAATAATGTTCTATTTCAAAAGCTGCAGACCAAAGACAATCAGTTAACTTCTTATGGCTGGGGGCAGTATTGAGTAGCTTGGATGAATAAGGTGCCCAGAGTAAACTGCCTGCTACTCAGTCCCAGAAGCTAAGATATGCATATTATTAGTATATTTGGATAGAAACACTCTGAAGTTTCTAAAACAGTTTGAATGATGTCTGGAGTATAACAGAACACATATGACAGGCAAAAACATGAGAATAAATCCTAACAGGAAGTGGGAAATCTGAGGTTTGTAGTTTTTCAACGCATCCCCTATTGAACATACAGTGGGATATTGGTCATCTTGCACTATCTAATGCTTCCACTAGATGTCAACAGTCTTTAGAACCTTGTTTGATGCTTCTACTGTGAAAGGGGCCGAATGAGAGGGGAATGAGTCAGAGGACTGCCAGGAGCCATGAGCTGACAATGCGTGTTCATGTGACAGTTAGCTTGCATTCCATTGCATTTCTACAGACAAAGGAATTCTCTGGTTGGAACATTATTGAAGATTTGTTCAAAACACCCTAAAGATTGATTCTATACTTCGTTTGACATGTTTCTACGGACTGTAACGTAACTTTTTGACTTTGTCTGCTCGTGCGTCATGAATTTGGATTACAGGGCTGAACGCGCTAACAAAAGGAGGAATTTGGAACTCTATCAAACAAATCAAACATTTATTGTGGAACTGGGATTCCTTGGAGTGCATTCTGATGAAGAACATCAAAGATTAGTGAATATTTATAATGCCGTTTCTGACTAATGTTGACTCCACAACATGGCAGATATCTGTTTGGCTGTTTTGGTCTCTGAGGGCTGTACTCAGATTATTGCATGGTATGCTTTTTCTGTAAAGTTTTTTGAAATCTGACACAGCGGTTGCATTTAGAAGAAGTTTACCTAAAGTTCCATGTGTAACACTTGTATCTTTATCAATGTTTATTATGAGTATTTCTGTAAATTGTAAATTTATGGACATAAATATGCACTTTATCGAACAAAACATACATGTATTGTGTAACATGAAGTCCTATGAGTGCCATCTGATGAAGATCAAAGGTTAGTGATTCATTCTCTCTCTTTTTTTCTTCTTTTTGTGTTTTTCTGTGACTTGGCGGTGACCTAACGTAATCATTTGGTGTGCTTTCACTGTAAAGCATTTTTGAAATCGGATACTGTGGTGGGATTAACAACAAGATTACCTTTTAAAATTGTATAAGAGACTCGTATGTTTGAGGAATTTTAATTATGAGATTTCTGTTGCTTGAATTTGGCGCTCTGCACTTTCACTGGCTGTTGTCATATCACCTCTTGCTGTGGATATAGATACTTTTGTACCCGTTTCCTCCAGCATCTTCACAAGGTCCTTTGCTATTCTTCTGGGATTGATTTGCACTTTTCGCACCTAAGTATGTTCATCTCTAGGAGACACAACGCATCTCCTTCCAGAGCGAAATGACAGCTGCGTGGTCCCATGGTGTTTATACTTGCATACTATTGTTTGTACAGATGAACCATGCTGTTTATAGCTGTTTATAGAGTATGTAAACTTCTGTAAACAAATGTTGAAAAAATTACTTGTGTCATGCACAAAGTAGATGTCCTACCCAACTTTCCAAAACTAGTTTAAAAAACTAGCTGGTTAACAAGAAATTAGTGGAGTGGTTGAAAAACAAGTTTTAATGACTCCAACCTAAGTGTATGTAAACGAGTTTTAATGACTCCAACCTAAGTGTATGTAAACGAGTTTTAATGACTCCAACCTAAGTGTATGTAAACGTCCGACTTCAACTGTATACACGCAGTGCCTCCGGAAAGTATTCAGACCCCTTGACTGTTTTCTAAAACTGATTCAATTGTATTTTTTTTAGCTCATTAAAATGTACAAAACCCTGTAATGACAAAGCAAAAACAGGATTTTAGATTGTTTTTTCTGTTTTTTCTTTTTTTACAAATTAAAAACTGAAATATCACATTTACTAAAGAATTCAGAACATTTACTCAGTACTTTGTTGAAACACCTTTGGCAGTGATTACAGCCTTGAGTCTTCTTGGGTTTGACACTACAAGTTTGGCACACCTGTACTTGGGGAGTTTCTCTCATTCTCTGCAGATCCTCTCAAGCTCTGTCAGGATGGATGTTGCGCATTGCTACACAGCTATTTTCAGGTCTCTCCAGAGATGTTTGATCAGGTTCAAGTCCGGGCTCTGGTTGGGCCACTCAAGGACATTCAGAGACTTGTCCCGAAGCCACGTCTGCGTTGTCCTGTTGGAAGGTGAACCTTTGCCCCAGTCTGAGGTCCTGAGTGCTTTGGAGCAGGTTTCCATCAATTATCTCTCTGTAATTTGCTCCGTTCATCTTTCCCTCGATCCTGACTAGTCTCCCAGTCCCTGCCGCTGAAAAATATGAAAAATAAGATGCTGCCACCACCATGCTTCACTGTAGGGATGGTGCCAGGTTTCCTCCAGACCTGACACTTGGCATTCAGGCCAAATAGTTCAATCTTGGTTTCATCAGATCAGAGAATCTTGTTTCTCATGGTCTGAGAGTCCTTTAGGTGCCTTTTGGCAAACTCCAAGCAGACTTTCATGTGCCTTTTACTGTTCTCTGTACCTTGTTCCGTTCATCTTTCCCTCAGTCCTAACAAGTCTCCCAGTCCCTGCTGCAAAACATCCCCTGCCTGATGCCAAGTTTCCACCAGACGTGATGCTTGGAATAGAGCTCTGGTTGGGCCACTCCAGGACATTCTGAGACTTGGAGTTTGTAGTTTTCAAGAGTTTTCCAAGCGGGCTGTCAGGTGCCTTATACTGAGGAGTGGCTTCCATCTGGCCACTCTACCAGTGCTGCAGAGTTGGTTGTCCTTCTGGAAGGTTCTCCCATCTCCACAGAGGATCTCTGTCAGTGACCATCGGGTTCTTGGTCACCTCCCTAACCAAGGCCCGTCTCCACCGATTGTTCAGTTTGGCCAGGCAGCCAGCTTTTGGTAGAGTCTTACATTTACATTTACATTTAAGTCATTTAGCAGACGCTCTTGGTGGTTCCACACTTCTTCCTTTTAAGAATGATCGAGGACCTTGTGTTTTTTGGGACCTTCATGCTACCTTAACATGCTGCAGAAATGTGTTGGTACACTTCCCCCGTTCTGTGCTGTCACTCAATCCTCTCTTCTTTGACCTCAGGGCTTGGTTTTTGCTCTGACATCCAAATCACTTGCAATCAATTTAATTTACCACAGGTGTACTCCAATCAGGTCGTAGAAACACCTCAAAGATGATCAACGGTAACAGCATGCACCTCAGCTCCATTCCGAGTCTCATAGCAAAGGGTTTGAATACTTGTGTAAATAAGATTTATATTTTTTTATACATTTGCAAACAGGTCTGAAAACCTGTTTTCGCTTTGTCGTTAGGGGGGTATTGTGTGTAGATTGAATCAGGCTGTAACGTAACTAAATATGGAAAAGTCAAGGGGTCTGAATACTTTCCGAATATAGTGTATATAATAGTGTATATAGCCATGTTATACAGTATGAATAGGCTTGTTCAGTCACATGTCATGAATTCACTATGACATCATCATATTTACATACATTTTACGGGTTGAAAAGTTGTTTTTCTCCTCAGACATAAACAAACAACTCCAGGTGAAAGACAAAGGCCATAGCTGTAATAAAATAACAAATTAACTGGCAAAGCAGCAGAGTGAGGCCCGTATCCAGCAACGTCACGAGTCACGTTTTTGCAGCTGTTTCAGTACAGCACTACAGAGAGAGAGAGAGGGAAAGCAGCAGTTTCAGTACAGCACTACATGGAGAGAGAGGGAAAGCAGCAGTTTCAGTACAGCACTACATGGAGAGAGAGGGGGAGAAGCTGTTTCAGTACAGCACTACATGGAGAGAGAGGGAAAGCAGCAGTTTCAGTACAGCACTACATGGAGAGAGAGGGGGAGAAGCTGTTTCAGTACAGCACTACAGGGAGAGAGAGGGAAAGCAGCAGTTTCAGTACAGCACTACATGGAGAGAGAGGGGGAGAAGCTGTTTCAGTACAGCACTACAGGGAGAGAGAGGGAGAGCAGCTGTTTCAGTACAGCACTACAGGGAGAGAGAGGGGGAGCAGCTGTTTCAGTACAGCACTACAGAGAGAGAGAGGGAGAGCAGCTGTTTCAGTACAGCACTACAGGGAGAGAGAGGGAGAGCAGCTGTTTCAGTACAGCACTACAGGGAGAGAGAGGGAGAGCAGCTGTTTCAGTACAGCACTACAGGGAGAGAGAGGGAGAGCAGCAGTTTCAGTACAGCACTAGAGGGAGAGAGGGGGGAGAAGCTGTTTCAGTACATCACTACATGGAGAGAGAGGGGGAGAAGCTGTTTCAGTACAGCACTACAGGGAGAGAGAGGGAGAGCAGCTGTTTCAGTACAGCACTACAGGGAGAGAGAGGGGGAGCAGCTGTTTCAGTACAGCACTACAGAGAGAGAGGGGGAGCAGCTGTTTCAGTACAGCACTACAGAGAGAGAGGGGGGAGCAGCTGTTTCAGTACAGCACTACAGAGAGAGAGAGGGGGAGCAGCTGTTTCAGTACAGCACTACAGAGAGAGAGGGAGAGCAGCTGTTTCAGTACAGCACTACAGGGAGAGAGAGGGGGAGCAGCTGTTTCAGTACAGCACTACAGAGAGAGAGAGGGAGAGCAGCTGTTTCAGTACAGCACTACAGGGAGAGAGAGGGGGAGCAGCTGTTTCAGTACAGCACTACAGAGAGAGAGAGGGGGAGCAGCTGTTTCAGTACAGCACTACAGAGAGAGAGAGGGAGAGCAGCTGTTTCAGTACAGCACTACAGAGAGAGAGAGAGGGGGAGCAGCTGTTTCAGTACAGCACTACAGGGAGAGAGAGGGGGAGCAGCTGTTTCAGTACAGCACTACAGAGAGAGAGAGGGGGAGCAGCTGTTTCAGTACAGCACTACAGGGAGAGAGAGGGAGTGCAGCTGTTTCAGTACAGCACTACAGGGAGAGAGAGGGAGTGCAGCTGTTTCTGTACAGCACTACAGGGAGAGAGAGGGAGTGCAGCTGTTTCAGTACAGCACTACAGGGAGAGAGAGGGGGAGCAGCTGTTTCAGTACAGCACTACAGGGAGAGAGGGGGGAGCAGCTGTTTCAGTACAGCACTACAGGGAGAGAGAGGGGGAGCAGCTGTTTCAGTACAGCAATACAGGGGGAGAGCAGCTGTTTCAGCACAGCACTACAGGGAGAGAGGGAAAAAATCCACGGGACTAGTTTCAATGTATGGAATCACCTAGGAGTTTCTGGATGTTGGGTAAACTTCTCCTTTGAAGCATAATTGAGAAATAATTAATTGAAGTTGGAACATTTGTAGACCAGAGGTTAATAATGTTGAGCCAGTAACTGAATCTCTGATTCAGAGGGGTTGTGTTCAATGCGGAAGACATTTAGGATGAATGGATTCAGTTGTGACTGACTAGATATCCCTTTTCCTTCCATCGCAGTCCTCCTTTAAGACTCCATCATGTTTCATCATTAGATGCTACAGGCCTCCTTTAAGACTCCATAATGTTTCATCATTAGATGCTACAGGCCTCCTTTAAGACTCCATAATGTTTCATCATTAGATGCTACAGGCCTCCTTTAAGACTCCATAATGTTTCATCATTAGATGCTACAGTCCTCCTTTAAGACTCCATAATGTTTCAACTTTAGATGCTACAGGCCTCCTTTAAGACTCCATAATGTTTCATCATTAGATGCTACAGGCCTCCTTTAAGACTCCATAATGTTTCATCATTAGATGCTACAGGCCTCCTTTAAGACTCCATAATGTTTCATCATTAGATATTCTGAGTATAGAATAAGGTCAGTATGGGGTATTGTGTTTATAGAATAAGGTCAGTATGGGGTATTGTGTTTATAGAATAAGGTCAGTATGGGGTATTGTGTTTATAGAATAAGGTCAGTATGGGGTATTGTGTTTATAGAATAAGGTCGGTATGGGGTATTGTGTTTATAGAATAAGGTCAGTATGGGGTATTGTGTTTATAGAATAAGGTCAGTATGGGGTATTGTGTTTATAGAATAAGGTCAGTATGGGGTATTGTGTTTATAGAATAAGGTCAGCATGGGGTATTGTGTTTATAGAATAAGGTCAGCATGGGGTATTGTGTTTATAGAATAAGGTCGGTATGGGGTATTGTGTTTATAGAATAAGGTCAGTATGGGGTATTGTGTTTATAGAATAAGGTCGGTATGGGGTATTGTGTTTATAGAATGAGGTCAGTATGGGGTATTGTGTTTATAGAATAAGGTCAGTATGGGGTATTGTGTTTATAGAATAAGGTCAGTATGGGGTATTGTGTTTATAGAATAAGGTCAGTATGGGGTATTGTGTTTATAGAATAAGGTCAGTATGGGGTATTGTGTTTATAGAATAAGGTCAGTATGGGGTATTGTGTTTATAGAATAAGGTCAGTATGGGGTATTGTGTTTATAGAATAAGGTCAGTATGGGGTATTGTGTTTATAGAATAAGGTCAGTATGGGGTATTGTGTTTATAGAATAAGGTCAATATGGGGTATTGTGTTTATAGAATAAGGTCAGTATGGGGTATTGTGTTTATCCTCTTAGAACTCTTGCTCTATACTGCCCCTTTTGGAGAAAGTGCGTGCCCATAGTAAACTGAAAATATTTTCCCCCAAAATTGCTAATATATGCATATAAAAAATATTATCGAATAGAAAACACTCTAAAGCTTCTAAAGGCGTTTAAATTTGGTCTCTATGTAAAGCAGAACTCTCAGAACATGCATTCTGCCAAACTATCTCTTGTCATCTGAAAAGTTGGCCCACCTTTGACGTCATCGCAAACACCCTCCCCAAACAGTCACAGCTCTGGGAAGAGTCCCTACGTGTTCAGCGCGATCTCAGCTTTCAATGTGGCTTCTCATTGTGAGAATCGCCCGCTCGCGAGAGTTTGAGCATGCCGAAAGCTGCCAGTCACTCAAAAAAAACGTTCACTTTTATGTGCGCAGTGGTCAAGTCCTCTCTTTTTTCCAAGATCGATTGAACGATGCCTGTGTTTCTGTTCGTTCTCAAAATTGCTGTACACCTTTATAACATGTTAAAGCTTGATTATGAAGTTAGTTTGACAAGTTAACTCGACATATAATATATAATTTCGACGTTTTGGTGCATCCACTTGAATTTTGCCTACATTTCACCGAAATGTGGCTATTTTGAGAACCGAAAGACGCAGACTTGAAAACTGAACGCTGGTTTGGTAAGTATAATCCCTTCCAGGTCTTTTGATGGAAGAACAGCAAAGGTAAGGGAATATTTATGTGTTAATTTTGGGTTTCTGTCGACTCCAAGATAGAGGAGCCAGAATGCTACTTTTTGAGCGCTGTCTCATAGTATAGCCTAGTGAACGCATCCTGTAACGTTAAAAATAAATGTAACACAGCGATTGCATTTAGAAGAAGTGTATCTTCCTATACATATGTAAAACATGCATATTTAGTCAAAGTTTATGATGTGTATTCCTTGTTAGCTGACGTTATCTGCCGGAGCTATTTCATTTCTCCTGACATTTTAGTAGCATTTTTTGAACGATGCGTCATTGTAAACAGAGATTTATGGATATATATTACAGATTATTGAAAAAAAAAATGAATGTACTGTGTAACATGTTATATTACTGTCATCTGATGAAGATTTCAAAAGGTTAGTGAATTTTTTAAAAATCCTGCGTTTGTTGATTGCATATTTTTTCCTGCTTGGCTATGCTAATGAGCTATGTCTGCGAGTTGGGCATCTCTGGGCATCTCCGGCGTTGGGCATCTCCGGGCATCTCCGGCGCGGCCCACGCTTGGATTGCGTCCTACCTGACAGGTCGCTCCTACCAGGTGGCGTGGCGAGAATCTGTCTCCTCACCACGCGCTCTCACCACTGGTGTCCCCCAGGGCTCTGTTCTAGGCCCTCTCCTATTCTCGCTATACACCAAGTCACTTGGCTCTGTCATAACCTCACATGGTCTCTCCTATCATTGCTATGCAGACGACACACAATTAATCTTCTCCTTTCCCCCTTCTGATGACCAGGTGGCGAATTGCATCTCTGCATGTCTGGCAGACATATCAGTGTGGATGACGGATCACCACCTCAAGCTGAACCTCGGCAAGACGGAGCTGCTCTTCCTCCCGGGGAAGGACTGCCCGTTCCATGATCTCGCCATCACGGTTGACAACTCCATTGTGTCCTCCTCCCAGAGCGCTAAGAACCTTGGCGTGATCCCGGACAACACCCTGTCGTTCTCAACTAACATCAAGGTGGTGGCCCGTTCCTGTAGGTTCATGCTCTACAACATCCGCAGAGTACGACCCTGCCTCACACAGGAAGCGGCGCAGGTCCTAATCCAGGCACTTGTCATCTCCCGTCTGGATTACTGCAACTCGCTGTTGGCTGGGCTCCCTGCCTGTGCCATTAAACCCCTACAACTCATCCAGAACGCCGCAGCCCGTCTGGTGTTCAACCTTCCCAAGTTCTCTCACGTCACCCCGCTCCTCCGCTCACTCCACTGGCTTCCAGTTGAAGCTCGCATCCGCTACAAGACCATGGTGCTTGCCTACGGAGCTGTGAGGGGAACGGCAGCTCAGTACCTCCAGGCTCTGATCAGGCCCTACACCCAAACAAGGGCACTGCATTCATCCACCTCTGGCCTGCTCGCCTCCCTACCACTGAGGAAGTACAGTTCCCGCTCAGCCCAGTCTGCTCAGCCCAAAACTGTTCGCTGCTCTGGCCCCCCAATGGTGGAACAAACTCCCTCACGACGCCAGGACAGCGGAGTCAATCACCACCTTCCGGAGATACCTGAAACCCCACCTCTTTAAGGAATACCTAGGATAGGATAAGTAATCCCTCTCACCCCCCCTTTAAGATTTAGATGCACTATTGTAAAGTGACTGTTCCACTGGATGTCATAAGGTGAATGCACCAATTTGTAAGTCGCTCTGGATAAGAGCGTCTGCTAAATGACTTAAATGTAAATGTAATGTAAATGCTATGTTTTCGCCGTAAAACATTTTAGAAATCTGACTTGCTGGGTACCGGGAGGTGACCCTTCATAAAACAACAGATCAGGGGGTTCCACTGTATCGTTGTTGCAGCCTAAATGGCCAAATACACCTTTAGAGTTGAAAAGGCTTCCCTTCCTCAGAAAGCAGCTCTGAAACAGAGCAACAAAGGGACTGATTTGTTTCTGATCTCAGCATCTGTTAAATACACAGACCCCTTATTGTGCTGTAGTGAGTGTGTGGCTCTAGCACTCTGAATAGAGTTCATTATCAAGGAGGACGGTCACGTGTGTTGAGAAGTAGAGGATCACTAGTTTGAGTCCAGTATGGGGACAGAGGAGGAAACTATACTGTTAGCAGCACACGGGAGTCAGTTACACATGAAATCAATAAAGTTAATAATTTCCAAATGAAACCATGTTCATTAAGGTCTATATAGTATATATATATTAAACCATGTTCTTTAAGGTCTGTATAGTATATATATATATATTAAACCATGTTCTTTAAGGTCTATATAGTATATATATATTAAACCATGTTCTTTAAGGTCTATATAGTATATATATATTAAACCATGTTCTTTAAGGTCTATATAGTATATATATATTAAACCATGTTCTTTAAGGTCTATATAGTATATATATATATATTAAACCATGTTCTTTAAGGTCTGTATAGTATATATATATATTAAACCATGTTCTTTAAGGTCTGTATAGTATATATATATATATATTAAACCATGTTCTTTAAGGTCTGTATAGTATATATATATATATATATATATATATATATATATATATATATATATATATATATAAACCATGTTCTTTAAGGTCTGTATAGTATATATATATATATTAAACCATGATCTTTAAGGTCTGTATAGTATATATATATTAAACCATGTTCTTTAAGGTCTATATAGTATATATATTAAACCATGTTCTTTAAGGTCTGTATAGTATATATATTAAACCATGTTCTTTAAGGTCTGTATAGTATATATATATTAAACCATGTTCTTTAAGGTCTATAGGTTCTATTAAGGTCTGTATAGTATATATATATTAAACCATGTTCTTTAAGGTCTGTATAGTATATATATATTAAACCATGTTCTTTAAGGTCTGTATAGTATATATATATATATATTAAACCATGTTCTTTAAGGTCTGTATAGTATATATATATATATATTAAACCCATACGTTCTGTATGCACACATGACTGTAAGTCTGTATAAAAGTATATAAATGGCATATATTACAATATATTATATTAAACCATGTTCTTTAAGGTCTATATAGTATATATATATTAAACCATGTTCTTTAAGGTCTGTATAGTATATATATATATATTAAACCATGTTCTTTAAGGTCTGTATAGTATATATATATATATATATTAAACCATGTTCTTTAAGGTCTATATAGTATATATATATATTAAACCATGTTCTTTAAGGTCTATATAGTATATATATATATATATATATTAAACCATGTTCTTTAAGGTCTATATAGTATATATATATATATATTAAACCATGTTCTTTAAGGTCTATATAGTATATATATATTAAACCATGTTCATTAAGGTCTATATAGTATATATATATATATTAAACCATGTTCTTTAAGGTCTGTATAGTATATATATATATTAAACCATGTTCTTTAAGGTCTGTATAGTATATATATATATATATATTAAACCATGTTCTTTAAGGTCTATATAGTATATATATATTAAACCATGTTCTTTAAGGTCTATATAGTATATATATATATTAAACCATGTTCTTTAAGGTCTGTATAGTATATATATATATATATTAAACCATGTTCTTTAAGGTCTGTATAGTATATATATATATATATATATTAAACCATGTTCTTTAAGGTCTATATAGTATATATATATTAAACCATGTTCTTTAAGGTCTATATAGTATATATATATATATATATATATATATATTAAACCATGTTCTTTAAGGTCTGTATAGTATATATATATATATTAAACCATGTTCTTTAAGGTCTATATAGTATATATATATATTAAACCATGTTCTTTAAGGTCTGTATAGTATATATATATATTAAACCATGTTCTTTAAGGTCTGTATAGTATATATATATATATATATATATTAAACCATGTTCTTTAAGGTCTATATATATATATATATATATTAAACCATGTTCTTTAAGGTCTATATAGTATATATATATATATATTAAACCATGTTCTTTAAGGTCTGTATAGTATATATATATATATATTAAACCATGTTCTTTAAGGTATATATATATTAAACCATGTTCTTTAAGGTCTATAGTATATATATATTAAACCATGTTCTTTAAGGTCTATATAGTATATATATATTAAACCATGTTCTTTAAGGTCTATATAGTATATATATATTAAACCATGTTCTTTAAGGTCTATATAGTATATATATATATATATATTAAACCATGTTCTTTAAGGTCTGTATAGTATATATATATATATATTAAACCATGTTCTTTAAGGTCTATATAGTATATATATATTAAACCATGTTCTTTAAGGTCTATATAGTATATATATATTAAACCATGTTCATTAAGGTCTATATAGTATATATATATATATTAAACCATGTTCTTTAAGGTCTATATAGTATATATATATATTAAACCATGTTCTGTTAAGGTCTATATAGTATATATACATTAAACCATGTTCTTTAAGGTCTATATAGTATATATATATTAAACCATGTTCTTTAAGGTCTATATAGTATATATATATTAAACCATGTTCATTAAGGTCTATATAGTATATATATATATTAAACCATGTTCTTTAAGGTCTGTATAGTATATATATATATTAAACCATGTTCTTTAAGGTCTGTATAGTATATATATATATATATATTAAACCATGTTCTTTAAGGTCTATATAGTATATATATATTAAACCATGTTCTTTAAGGTCTATATAGTATATATATATATTAAACCATGTTCTTTAAGGTCTGTATAGTATATATATATATATATTAAACCATGTTCTTTAAGGTCTGTATAGTATATATATATATATATATATTAAACCATGTTCTTTAAGGTCTATATAGTATATATATATTAAACCATGTTCTTTAAGGTCTATATAGTATATATATATATAAACCATGTTCTTTAAGGTCTGTATAGTATATATATATATATTAAACCATGTTCTTTAAGGTCTATATAGTATATATATATATTAAACCATGTTCTTTAAGGTCTGTATAGTATATATATATATTAAACCATGTTCTTTAAGGTCTATATAGTATATATATATTAAACCATGTTCTTTAAGGTCTGTATAGTATATATATATATTAAACCATGTTCTTTAAGGTCTATATAGTATATATATATATATAAACCATGTTCTTTAAGGTCTATATAGTATATATATATATATTAAACCATGTTCTTTAAGGTCTATATAGTATATATATATATTAAACCATGTTCTTTAAGGTCTATATAGTATATATATATATTAAACCATGTTCTTTAAGGTCTATATAGTATATATATATTAAACCATGTTCTTTAAGGTCTATATAGTATATATATATTAAACCATGTTCTTTAAGGTCTATATAGTATATATATATTAAACCATGTTCTTTAAGGTCTATATAGTATATATATATATAAACCATGTTCTTTAAGGTCTGTATAGTATATATATATATTAAACCATGTTCTTTAAGGTCTGTATAGTATATATATATATAAACCATGTTCTTTAAGGTCTATATAGTATATATATATTAAACCATGTTCTTTAAGGTCTATATAGTATATATATATTAAACCATGTTCTTTAAGGTCTATATAGTATATATATATTAAACCATGTTCTTTAAGGTCTATATAGTATATATATATTCTAAACCATGTTCTTTAAGGTCTATATAGTATATATATATTCAACCATGTTCTGTTAAGGTCTGTATGTTGGAGTTCAGGCTTCATTTGACCTGATAAAGTAGGAAATTAAATGAATTTTGTCCATTACAGAGATGGAGGCCGAGACAAAAAAATAAGCTTGTTTTAAAATATATATTTGCCAGTTTAACAAGTCCTGTAGATCAGCTGTTAATGAAGCAATACAGACCACATTGAAGTGTCTGGAGTTTAGTTTGTATGTTCTACAGTCTAGTAAAGATAGGGGGGTGACTGGGACAGACAATGTAACATCTATACTGTTTTTAGGAAACATGTTTTCTTTCTCTCTAAATCTATCTTTCATCAATGTTTTATATGGTCTATTGGTTTCTCTCTTTTCATTGGCAGAATCCTTTTTCAGTGTTACGATATTCATAACATCCATATCCACCAGTCTATCTTCCTGTCAACTAACAGAACTCTGCTGGTTGTCCTGGTAACAGATACCAGTGGGCAGATCTATTGTATTTGTTCAAACTAAACTACAGCACTTACTTTGATGTGTCAAATCTGATCCTTTCTTCTCTTCTCCACCTCTCACAGTTCCACTCAGTCCTGTTGTTTTCCTGCAGTCCACCAGCAGCACAGACAACCTCTTCATACCCAGCAGTAAGGTGCTACCGGGAGAGGCACGACACGGGGACTCCGTGAGGGTGGAAGGGCTAGCGTTGTCCTGGTAACCATAAAGAGGAGACACAGACACATATCATTATGGATGCTGATGTCACCGCTGTCATGAAGTGCTTTACAGAAACCCAGACCCAGATAGAGCAAGCTGTATGCTAGACCAGACCAAGCTGTATGCTAGACCAGACCAAGCTGTACCATCTGGTGTTCTGATCTGGAGAGACTCTTCTCTTCCTCGTCAGCATCAGGATGTTGTTGAGGCTCCCCAGAGGATCCATAATAGTCATGTCTCTCTCCTGTGTGAACAAGAACATCAAACAGATGGTGAACTTATGACCTTCTATTAAAATCATAGGGTCTTAGACGAGGCATTAGTCTCTCTAAACAGGCCCTAAAATGCAAATGTTAAAGGGTAGTTCCACAAAAATGGGTGCCTTTTGATGAGATGCACTTTAATGTAGAACACGTGGAGAATTTAACAAATCTAATTTAAAAGACCCCAAAACGTATGTACCAAAGGCAGATTGACCCTTTAAGAATTTATAAAGTACTGAACAACATATTCAAGTGTAGAACTTCAGTAGAATGCCCCTTTAAAACCCCACATTAGTTCAACAACGGCATAGTTTGTGCCCCTGTTTAAGACAGTACTCACTGGTGTTAATCTGATATTCTGTCTCCTCCTCTTTCACTCTCAAAACGTCTTCCTTCTTCACCTCTACTGCGACAGCATCCTCTTCCTCTCTAAAATGTTCTTCCTCTGTTTCCTCAATAACATCATCTTCTTCTTTCACGACAATGTTCAGTCCCAGAGCTTCTTTCTCCGTCCAGCAGACCTCCTCTTCTTTAGCAGGGGAGGAGTAGTTTAGTGAGCTCATGGTCAGGGATGTTAGAATTAGCGACTAGCCTAGTGCTAGGTAGCATTAGCGGCTAGGCTCAGTATCAGTGTTTAACAACTTTGCAAATTGAACAAGCAAATTAGGTTAAAGTTAACCAGTTGATACGTCAAATGAACTGCGTTTACAACACTGAGATTAGCTAATGTACATTAACATGGTCTAAAGCGTCAATCTTTCAGTTTTATGTTGTCTAGCAAGCTACCGAGGTGGTTGAAAGAGTAGCCGTGTTGTTGTTCCTGAAGAAGCGCCCGTCCAGTCCATTATACGTCACGCATGTAGCATCACCTGAAAGACGCTCATCGCCATCTGCTGGCTGGAGTGGGTAACGCAGTTTGGAAACAATAGTTACTACACTTTTTGGATTGGAAAGAACGTCATAATAATTTAACAATAAACTGATATATTTTCTCTTCGGTCTTACAAATAATACGTTCCTGTACACAGACGTAGCAGCTCAATATGAATATGTAGATGATGAATAAATACTTCCATTAATAGGTTGTGTTTTAATACACATTTGCTCTGTTCATTTTTCACATTCATCTTTATCTAGATGTGATGGTACTAATCCCTTAAAGCTACACTCTTTAAGATACAAATCATCCTGTAAACAATAGAGCAAATGCATCACATGCAAATAGAACTTGATAATCTGTGGTGCTTTACACTGGGACTACAAAACATTAAGAACACCTGCTCCTTCCATGACATAAACTGACTAGGTGAATCCAGGTGAATCCAGGCTAAAGCTATGATCCCTTATTGATGCCACTATATAAATCCACTTCAGTCAGTGTAGATGAAGGGGAGGAGATGGCTGAAATAAGGATTTTTAAGCCTTGAGACAAATGAGACATGGATTGTGTATGTGTGCCATCCAGAGGGTGAATGGGGAAGACAAAATAGTTAAGAGCCTTTGAACAGAGTATGATAGTAGGTCCCAGGCGCAGGTTTGTGTCAAGAACTGCAACGCTGCTGGGTTTTTTCCAGCTTCCCATGCGATTTGTTTTCTCATGAGCATGGCCTTATTTCTATTACAGCATATTGGATAACTTTCATTCATATTCCATTCACCCTGTTCAATGTAACAGCAACAGGTTTAGGCTACTACATGATACTAGAATTTTCCCTATACCCATCATGAGATTGCTACAACCTCGCCTATGAATGGAAGTTTAGAACGTAGGTGCACACAGGTCGAGATACGTTTTTTAGGTGACAGACAGTGACACATGGACAGACAGTCGCGAAGACATCAGCAACTAATTATCATGGTCCAAACACACCAAGACAGCCGTGAAGAGGGGGCACGACAACAACTTTTCCACCTCAGGAGAGTGAAAAGATTTGTCATGGGTCCCCAGATCCTCAAAACGTTCTACAGCTGCACCATCGAGAGCATCCTGACCGGTTGCATCACCGCCTGGTATGGCAACTGCTCGGCATCTGACCGTAATGCACTACAGAGGGTTGTGAACATCACTGGGGTCAAGCTTCCTGCCATCCTGGACCTATATAAAGAAAGCCCAACAAATTGTCAGGTACTCCATGTCTCTGAATGTCCTTGAGTGGCCCAGCCAGAGCCCGGATTTGAACCCGATGGAACATCTCTGGAGAGACCTGAAAATAACTGTGTAGCGATGCTCCCCATCCAACCTGACAGACCTTGAGAGGATCTGCAGAGAAGAATGGGAGAAACATGAGGCTCCTGCTGCCCTCAAGGGCACATTGACATATTTTTCACCTAGTCGTCTCTGGGGTTCAAACCAGAGACCTTTCAGTAACTGGCCCAACACCATTAACCGCTAGGCTACCTGCAGCAGGAGCCTCATGTTGACAGGAGAGCCCACCTTTATTTCTCCCTCATTATGAACATTCATATTGGTCAACAGTCCTACTGTGTGTATTGAACATTCATATTGGACTGTAGCAGCTGGCTAACTGGCTACTGATCAACCTATTGTGTGTATTGACCATTCATATTGGACAGCCTTACCTATAGAGTAGCACCACCACCCATCAGCCCGTTCTCTTCTTGATGTCAAAGCTGCAGTGTATTGTTGCTATAGGAGTTTATGATTAATAATCCTATTTACTTCAAGACACACTAAAATGTCACCATACTATTCCTGTAAAGCCCCTCTGTCAGATATAAACCATCAGAGTGGGAAACCAACTGACATGGAAACAATGGAGCAAATGTATCACTATCAGAGGGGTGTATTATGACATCAGATAGAACTACTCAGACATTCCAAATATCACTTGATTATCAGAGGGGTGAATTATGACATCATATAGAACTACTCAACCATTCTAAATCAGGCTTCATCCATATCTTGAAGGTGGATATTGATCCAACCATTTCCAAAGTAATGACCGGGCTGATGGAAACAGGATATGCCTGTACACTTTTCTAAATGAAGACAGACAATTTGTTATTTTGTTTTACATGGTGGGGTCTTTTTGTGTCAGTAAACATTTATAAGCGAGAAATGGAGGTGGAAACTCCTTTTCGCGCAAATATTTATATAATAACCATCACATCTTAGTTAACTTGGAGTCACGTGATGATATGTTGATTGGTCCTCCCTCTATGACTTGGGAACCCATGCAGTTTATTAGGCTACAGATGAAATAAGTTATGAACTTCACAGGTGAAAGTGCACGTGATGAGCTTGATGCTCCTTTCCAATACATTTTGATGGTCTTATTCTGGTGACATGATGATTGATGCTTGGTTGTCATTGACAAATAAAATAATATCTCTCTTATCCATAATAATCTCATCATGTAGGTAGCCTACAAGCACTGTACAATGGTGGACAAAAGTTTTGAGAATGACACAAATATAAAAGTCTGCTGCCTCAGTTTGTATGATGGGAATTTGCATATACTCCAGAATGTTATGAAGAGTGATCAGATGAATTGCAAATAATTGCAAAGTCCCTCTTTGCCAAATGAACTGAATCCCCAAAAACATTTTCACTGCATTTTATCCCTGCCACAAAAGGACCAGCTGACATCATGTCAGTGATTCTCTCGTTAACACAGGTGTGAGTGTTGACGAGGACAAGGCTGGAGATCACTCTGTCATGCTGATTGAGTTTAATTAACAGACTGGAAGCTTCAAAAGGGGGGTGGTGCTTGGAATCATTGTTCTTCCTCTGTCAAACATGGTTACCTGCAAGGAAACACGTGCCGTCATCATTACTTTGCACAAAAAGGACTTCACAGGCAAGGATATTGCTGCCAGTAAGATTGCAGCTAAATCAACCATTTATCGGACCATAAGGAACTTCAAGGAGAGCGGTTCAATTGTTGTGAAGAAGGCTTCAGCGCACCAAGAAAGTCCAGCAAGCGCCAGGACCGTCTCCTAAAGTTGATTCAGCTGCGGGATCAGAGCTCAGGGCACCACCAGTACAGAGCTTGCAAGAAGGGCAGCAAAGAAGCCACTTAGGAATGGCAGCAGGCAGGTGTGAGTGCATCTGTGCATCTGCACTGCACAGTGAGGACAAAGACTTTTGGAGGATGGCCTGAGTGTCAACTGGACTGCTGAGGACTGGACAGGACTGGAAGGACTGACTGCTGAGGACCAGGACTGGACTCTCTGGACTGCAGGAAAAACATCTGCTGAGGACTGACAGACTGATATTCTGCAAAACTGGTGCTGAGGACTGGACTGGACTGGGACTGGACTTGAGGACTGGACTGCTGAGGACTGGACTGCTGAGGACTGGACTGCTGAGGACTGGACTGCTGAGGACTGGACTGCTGAGGACTGGACTGCTGAGGACTGGACTGGACTGCTGAGGACTGGACTGCTGAGGACTGGACTGCTGAGGACTGGACTGCTGAGGACTGGACTGGACTGAGGACTGGACTGAGGACTGGACTGAGGACTGGACTGCTGAGGACTGGACTGCTGAGGACTGGACTGCTGAGGACTGGACTGCTGAGGACTGGACTGCTGAGGACTGACTGGAGGACTGGACTGCTGAGGACTGGACTGCTGAGGACTGGACTGCTGAGGACTGGACTGCTGAGGACTGGACTGGACTGAGGACTGGACTGGACTGAGGACTGGACTGCTGAGGACTGGACTGCTGAGGACTGGACTGCTGAGGACTGGACTGCTGAGGACTGCTGAGGACTGGACTGCTGAGGACTGGACTGCTGAGGACTGGACTGCTGAGGACTACTGAGGACTGGACTGCTGAGGACTGGACTGCTGAGGACTGGACTGCTGAGGACTGGGGTAAAGTCATTTTCTCTGATGAATCCTCTTTACGATTGTTTGGGGCATCTGGAAAAAAGCTTGTCCAGGGAAGACAAGGTGTGCGCTACCATCAACCCTGTGTCATGCCAACAGTAAAGCATCCTGAGACCATTCATGTGTGGGGTTGCTTCTCAGCCAAGGGTGTGGGCTCACTCACAATGTTGCCTAAGAACACAGCCGTGAATAAAGAATGGTACCAACACATCCTCCGAGAGCAACTTCTCCCAACCATCCAGGAACAGTTCGGTGACGAACAATGCCTTTTCCAGCATGATGGGAGAACCTTGCCATAAGGCAAAAGTGATAACTAAGTGGCTCAGGGAACAAAACATCAATATTTTAGGCCTGGCCAGGGAACAAAACATCAATATTTTAGGCCCATGGCCAAACTCCCAGACCTTAATCCCATTGAGCATATTGGTGTTCAATCCTCAAGAGGCGGGTGGACAAACGAAAACCCACAAATTCTGACAAACCCAAGCATTGATTATGCAATAATGGGCTGCCATCAGTCAGAAACCCCCAGTCCTTAATCCCATTGAAAACCTGTAGTCAATCCTCAAGAGGCAGTTGGACAAACAAAACCCCACAAATTCTGACAAACTCCAAGCATTGAATTTGCAAGAATGGACTGGGACAATTGCAACAATACTGAATGAACAATGAACACTTTTATTTGAACTGAATAGAATACATATTATGGGCTTTTGATGGGTGTTCTTAAGGTGATTCCACAGGTTGGTGGTATTGTTTGATTTAGCCGTTGCTGACCCCATGCTTACATCTTTATCACAAATAGGACACGTTGCTTTCCCTGGTGCCAATTCCATGTAATCGTCCCACACTGGTGCTCTGCTTTTCTCTGCCATCTGTAAAACACACACACACACACACACACACACACACACACACACACACACACACACACACACACACACACACACACACACACACACACACACACACACACACACACACACACACACACACACACACACACACACACACACACCTCTGAAGTGACAATGATACTGAAGAGTCTGCTTAGGAGACACAAACTCTCTACTGTTTGAATAAAAATAGTTTAAGTTACCTGTGATGAATGTTGAAAACAAAAACTGTCATTTCTATATGCAGGAAATCCTATTTTAATAATGGGCACGGTAAGAATTGACTACCAAAGTGCGAGTCATAATTCCCATGACACCTTCCAGCAACATCTGAAAAGCGGTTCCTTCATTCATTTATTCCATAGGATGTTTTTAGATCGATTTCAAATAAGGTCTGTGTTTCCTGTAGGATTACACCACCTTGCCAATTTTATAACTGTGTAGATATCCATAGGACAAGGTCACTCTGATCAATATTGGCTAAATATAAGTGAAGATCATTTTTTTATAGAGTGGATTTATGAAAATATGTTGACAAACGTTACCTTTTCCTCGTGAGATTTACATGGGTATCAAAACGCTGAGACGGTTTAAGCACGAAAAACAAACCTTATTTGAAGTAGATCAAGACATTCTCTATGGAAGACATGAACAGAGGAAGTAGATCAAGACATTCTCTATGGAAGACATGAACAGAGGAAGTAGATCAAGACATTCTCTATGGAAGACATGAACAGAGGAAGTAGATCAAGACATTCTCTATGGAAGACATGAACAGAGGAAGTAGATCAAGACATTCTCTATGGAAGACATGAACAGAGGAAGTAGATCAAGACATTCTCTATGGAAGACATGAACAGAGGAAGTAGATCAAGAATTCTTTGGAAGAGATGCAGGTAAAATAAAGTCAAGTTAAATAAAGGTGAAATAAATAAATAAAATTCAGCCGCAAGTTATTACAGGAATTATAACGCGTCGACTATTTCTCTCTAAACCATCAGTCAGACTGCTCTATCAAATATCAAATCATAGACTTAACTATAATAAAGACACCCGAAATATGAGCCTTAGGTCAAATCCGGAAACTATCACTTCGAAAACAAAACGTTAATTCCGTTCCGTATTTTATCTGATGGGTGGCATCCATGAGTCTAAATGTGCCTGTTACGCTGTACAACCTTCAATGTTATGTCATAATTACGTAAAGTACTGGCAAATTAGTTCGCAAAGAGCCAGGCGGCCCAAACTGTTGCATATACCCTGACTCTGCGTGCACTGAACGCAAGAGAAGTGACACAATTTAACCTGGTTAATATTGCCTGCTAACCTGGATTTCTATTAGCTAAATATGCTGTTTTAAAAATATATACTTGCATATTGATTTTAAGAAAGGAATTGATGTTTATGGTTAAGTACACATTGGAGCAACGACAGTCGTTGATTGATTGTTTTTTTATAAGATAAATGTAATGCTAGCAAGCAGCTTACCTTGGCTTACTGCATTCCATAACAGGCAGGCTCCTCGTGGAGTGCAATGTCATCAGGTAGTTAGAGTGTTGGACTAGTTAACTGTAAGGTTGCAAGATTGGATCCCCCGAGCTGCCCCTGAGCGAGGCAGAACGTTCCTAGGCCGTCATTGAAAATAAGAATGTGTTCGTATCTGACTTGCCTAATTAAATAAAGGTGTAAATAAATAAAAAAATAAAAAAAATTGGCGCCCAAAAATGCCGATTTCCGATTGTTATGAAAACTTGAAATCGGCCCTAATTAATCGGCCATTCCGATTAATCGGTCGACCTCTAATTAAAATGTTCCATTACAGAGTCTGTGAACATTTTCATTTCATTAAATCATCAGTGGTCCAACAATGCAAATGTCAACAATGGAACAAATGCATCACATCCAAATATCACTTGATTATCTGTAGTGCTGGAGGAATGACACACCCAGATAAACACACAGAGTTTAAGAAATGACTATTTAAACACATGGAATCTGATCTACTCTATATTCAAAATGACATAATGTCACGAGAATCTTTATCCCAACCATCACATTTACATTTACATTTAAGTCATTTAGCAGACGCTCTTATCCAGAGCGACTTACAAATTGGTGCATTCACCTTATGACATCCAGTGGGACAGTCACTTAACAATAGTGCATCTAAAACTTAGGGGGGTGGGGTGAGAGGGATTACTTAACCTATCCTAGGTATTCCTTAAAGAGGTGGGGTTTCAGGTGTCTCCGGAAGGTGGTGATTGACTCCGCTGTCCTGGCGTCGTGAGGGAGTTTGTTCCACCATTGGGGGGCCAGGGCAGCGAACAGTTTTGACTGGGCTGAGCGGGAATAGCTTTAGCTATCACTATAGCTTTGACCAATTCCCAGAGGTTTGTAAGAAAAGGTTAAAAGGTTAATGAATAATTAGACAAAAGCCCCCAGTCTGCAATAGGTTAGTTCTTTATTCAGAGAACGTTCTGAAAATCATACAGGCACATAGCCTTTCATACCTCACATTGGTCATACCATCTACCATACCCGGCCAAATAGTAAAGTCTTGTCCTATGCACATTAGAGAATTATAGTCTTGTAATTCTAATACATTCCCTTAGGGCAGTCAAGTCTGGGGTGAACCAAGGGCTATATCTGTTCTTAGTTCTACATTTTTTTAATGCTTATTTAAGATGGTGAGGAAATTACTTTGCTCAGCCCCAGAGATTCTTTCTCCGTCCAGTAGACCTCCTCTTCTTTAGCAAGGGGTGAGTAGTTTAGTGAGCTCATGGTCCAGGATGTTAGCTAGTTAGTTGGCATTAGCGACTAGCCTAGTGCTAACCTCAGTATCTATCTTTAAAGTTTGCAAATTGAACAATCAAATTAGGTTAAAGTTCACCAGTAGATACGTCAACAGAATTGTGTTTAAAACACTGACATTAGATAAATGTACATAAACATGGTCTAAAGAATCAATCTTTCAGTTTTATGTTGGCTAGC
>NW_025748388.1:0-35772 GCF_021184085.1 Oncorhynchus gorbuscha
TCCAACAGTAATATCTAACTAAATGCTTGTGTTACTAGCTCCAACAGTGAAGTAATATCAAACTAAATGGTTGTGTTCCTAGCTCCAACGTGCAGTAATATCTAACTAAATGGTTGTGTTGTTGGTTCCAACAGTGCAGTAATATCTAACTAAATGGTTGTGTTCCTCGCTCCAACAGTGCAGTAATATCTAACTAAATGGTTGTGCAGTTGGCTCCAACAGTGCAGTAATATTTAACTGTATGGTTGTGTTCCTCGCTCAAACGGTAATATCTAACTAAATGGTTGTGTTCCTAGCTCCAATAGTAATATCTAACTAAATGGTTGTGTTCATAGCTCCAACAGTGTAGTAATATCTAACTAAATGGTTGTGTTCATAGCTCCAACAGTGCAGTAATATCTAACTAAATGGTTGTGTTCCTAGCTCCAACAGTAATATCTAACTAAATGGTTGTGTTCATAGCTCCAACAGTGCAGTAATATCTAACTAAATGGTTGTGTTCATAGCTCCACAGTGCAGTAATATCTAACTAAATGGTTGCGTTCATAGCTCCAACAGTGCAGTAATATCAAACTAAATGCTTGTGTTCATAGCTCCACAGTGCAGTAATATCTAACTAAATGGTTGCGTTCATAGCTCCAACAGTGCAGTAATATCAAACTAAATGGTTGTGGTCCGAGCTCCAACAGCGCAGTAATATCTAACTAAATGGTTGTGTTCCTAGCTCCAATAATAATATCAAACTAAATGGTTGTGGTTCGAGCTCCAACAGCGCAGTACTATCTAACGAAATGGTTTATGTTCCTAGCTCCAATAGTAATATCTAACTAAATGGTTGTGTTCATAGCGCCAACAGTGTAGTAATATCTAACTAAATGGTTGTGTTTCTAGCTCCAACAGTGCAGTAATATCTAACTAAATGGTTGTGTTCATAGCTCCAACAGTGCAGTAATATCTAACTAAATGGTTATGTCATTGGCTCCAACAGTAATATCTAACTAAATGCTTGTGTTCCTAGCTCCACCAGTGCAGTAATATCTAACTAAATGGTTGTGTTGTTGGTTCCAACAGTGCAGTAATATCTAACTAAATGGTTGTGTTCCTCGCTCCAACAGTGCAGTAATATCTAACTAAATGGTTGTGCAGTTGGCTCCAACAGTGCAGTAATATTTAACTATATGTTTGTGTTCCTCGCTGCAACGGTAATATCTAACTAAATGCTTGTGTTATTGGCTCGAACAGTGCAGTAATATCTAACTAAATGGTTGTGTTATTGGCTCCAAAAGTGTAGTAATATCTAACTAAATGGTTGTGTTCATAGCTCCAACAGTGCAGTAATATCTAACTAAATGGTTGTGTTCATAGCTCCACAGTGCAGAAATATCTAACTAAATGGTTGCGTTCATAGCTCCAACAGTGCAGTAATATCTAACTAAATGGTTGTGGTCCTAGCTCCAACAGCGCAGTAATATCTAACTAAATGGTTGTGTTCCTAGCTCCAATAGTAATATCTAACTAAATGGTTGTGTTCATAGCTCCAACAGTGTAGTAATTGTCATGTTTTGTCATTTATTATCTTGTCTTGTCCCTGTGCTTCCCATTCTATTCGTTTCCCTCTGCTGGTCTTATTAGGTTCTTTCCCTCTTTCTATCCCTCTCTCTCCCCCTCCCTCTCTCACTCTCTCGCTCTCTCTTCTCTCTATCGTTCCGTTCCTGCTCCCAGCTGTTCCTATTCCCCTAATCAATCATTTAGTCTTCCCACACCTGTTCCCGATCCTTTCCCCTGATTAGAGTCCCTATTTCTTCCTTTGTGTTCCGTTCCTGTCCTGTCGGTTCCTTGTCTAGAATTCACCGTGCTGTGTTTGTGTATCGCCCTGTCGTGTCGTGTTTTCCTCAGATGCTGCGTGGTGAGCAGGTGTCTGAGTCTGTCTGGTTCAAGTGCCTTCCCGAGGCAACCTGCTGTTCACCTGCTGTTCAAGATCGAGTCTCCAGTTTGTCCTCGTCATTTCGAGTGAAAGTTGTGTTTTTTGTTTGTATTTACTTTACTGGATTAAAGACTCTGTTTTCGCCAAGTCGCTTTTGGGTCCTCTTTCACCTGCATGACAGAAGGAACCGACCAAGGAATGGACCCAGCGACTTCAGACGCTCGTTACACTGCCGTCAAGATCCAAGGAGCCATGCTCGGCAGACACGAGCAGGAATTGTCTGCTGCTCGCCATGCCGTGGAGAACCTGGCCGCTCAGGTTTCCGACCTCTCTGGACAGTTCCAGAGTCTACGTCTCGTGCCACCTGTTACTTCCTGGCCTGCCGAGCCTCCAGAACCTAGGGTTAATAACCCACCTTGCTACTCCGGGCAACCCACTGAGTGCCGCTCCTTTCTCACGCAGTGTGAGATTGTGTTCTCTCTCCAACCCAACACATACTCTAGAGAGAGAGCTCGGGTTGCTTACGTCATTTCACTCCTTACTGGCCGGGCTCGAGAATGGGGCACAGCTATCTGGGAGGCAAGGGCTGATTGCTCTAACAAGTTCCAGAACTTTAAAGAGGAGATGATTCGGGTTTTTGACCGTTCAGTTTTTGGTAGGGAGGCTTCTAGGGCCCTGGCTTCCTTATGCCAAGGTGAACGGTCCATAACGGATTATTCTATTGAGTTTCGCACTCTTGCTGCCTCTAGTGAGTGGAACGAGCCGGCGCTGCTCGCTCGTTTTCTGGAGGGACTCCACGCAGTGGTTAAGGATGAGATTCTCTCCCGGGAGGTTCCTTCAGATGTGGACTCTTTGATTGCTCTCGCCATCCGCATAGAACGACGGGTAGATCTTCGTCACCGGGCTCGTGGAAGAGAGCTCGCATCAACGGTGTTTCCCTGCTCCGCATCGCAACCATCTCCCTCCTCTGGCTCAGAGTCTGAGCCCATGCAGCTGGGAGGGATTCGCATCTCGACTAAGGAGAGGGAACGGAGGATCACCAACCGCCTGTGCCTCTATTGCGGAGTTGCTGGACATTTTGTTAATTCATGTCCAGTAAAAGCCAGAGCTCATCTGTAAGCGGAGGGCTACAGGTGAGCGCAACTACTCAAGTCTCTCCATCAAAATCCTGTACTACTTTGTCGGTCCATCTACGCTGGACCGGTTCGGGTGCTACATGTAGTGCCTTGATAGACTCTGGGGCTGAGGGTTGTTTCATGGACGAAGCATGGGTTCGGAAACATGACATTCCTTTCAGAGAGTTAGAGAAGCCTACGCCCATGTTCGCCTTAGATGGTAGTCATCTTCCCAGTATCAGATTTGAGACACTACCTTTAACCCTCACAGTATCTGGTAACCACAGTGAGACTATTTCTTTTTGATTTTTCGTTCACCGTTTACACCTGTTGTTTTGGGTCATCCCTGGCTAGTATGTCATAATCCTTCTATTAATTGGTCTAGTAATTCTATCCTATCCTGGAACGTTTCTTGTCATGTGAAGTGTTTAATGTCTGCCATCCCTCCCGTTTCTTCTGTCCCTACTTCTCAGGAGGAACCTGGCGATTTGACAGGAGTGCCGGAGGAATATCATGATCTGCGCACGGTCTTCAGTCGGTCCCGAGCCAACTCCCTTCCTCCTCACCGGTCGTATGATTGTAGTATTGATCTCCTTCCGGGGACCACTCCTCCTCGGGGTAGACTATACTCTCTGTCGGCTCCCGAACGTAAGGCTCTCGAGGATTATTTGTCTGTGTCTCTTGACGCCGGTACCATAGTGCCTTCTTCCTCTCCGGCCGGGCGGGGTTCTTTTTGTTAAGAAGAAGGACGGTACTCTGCGCCCCTGCGTGGATTATCGAGGGCTGAATGACATAACGGTTAAGAATCGTTATCCGCTTCCCCTTATGTCATCAGCCTTCGAGATTCTGCAGGGAGCCAGGTGCTTTACTAAGTTGGACCTTCGTAACGCTTACCATCTCGTGCGCATCAGAGAGGGGGACGAGTGGAAAACGGCGTTTAACACTCCGTTAGGGCATTTTGAGTACCGGGTTCTGCCGTTTGGTCTCGCCAATGCGCCAGCTGTTTTTCAGGCATTAGTTAATGATGTTCTGAGAGACATGCTGAACATCTTTGTTTTTGTCTATCTTGACGATATCCTGATTTTTTCTCCGTCACTCGAGATTCATGTTCAGCACGTTCGACGTGTTCTACAGCGCCTTTTAGAGAATTGTCTCTACGTAAAGTCTGAGAAGTGCTCTTTTCATGTCTCCTCCGTTACTTTTCTCGGTTCCGTTATTTCCGCTGAAGGCATTCAGATGGATTCCGCTAAGGTCCAAGCTGTCAGTGATTGGTCCGTTCCAAGGTCACGTGTCGAGTTGCAGCGCTTTTTAGGTTTCGCTAATTTCTATCGGCGTTTCATTCGTAATTTCGGTCAAGTTGCTGCCCCTCTCACAGCTCTTACTTCTGTCAAGACGTGTTTTAAGTGGTCCGGTTCCGCCCAGGGAGCTTTTGATCTTCTAAAAGAACGTTTTACGTCCGCTCCTATCCTCGTTACTCCTGACGTCACTAGACAATTCATTGTCGAGGTTGACGCTTCAGAGGTAGGCGTGGGAGCCATTCTATCCCAGCGCTTCCAGTCTGACGATAAGGTTCATCCTTGCGCTTATTTTTCTCATCGCCTGTCGCCATCTGAGCGCAACTATGATGTGGGTAACCGTGAACTGCTCGCCATCCGCTTAGCCCTAGGCGAATGGCGACAGTGGTTGGAGGGGGCGACCGTTCCTTTTGTCGTTTGGACAGACCATAAGAACCTTGAGTACATCCGTTCTGCCAAACGACTTAATGCCCGTCAAGCTCGTTGGGCGTTGTTTTTCGCTCGTTTCGAGTTTGTGATTTCTTACCGTCCGGGTAGCAAGAACACCAAGCCTGATGCCTTATCCCGTCTGTTTAGTTCTTCTGTGGCTTCTACTGATCCCGAGGGGATTCTTCCTTATGGGCGTGTTGTCGGGTTAACAGTCTGGGGAATTGAAAGACAGGTTAAGCAAGCACTCACGCACACTGCGTCGCCGCGCGCTTGTCCTAGTAACCTCCTTTTCGTTCCTGTTTCCACTCGTCTGGCTGTTCTTCAGTGGGCTCACTCTGCCAAGTTAGCTGGTCATCCCGGTGTTCGAGGCACTCTTGCGTCTATTCGCCAGCGCTTTTGGTGGCCGACTCAGGAGCGTGACACGCGCCGTTTCGTGGCTGCTTGTTCGGACTGCGCGCAGACTAAGTCGGGTAACTCTCCTCCTGCCGGTCGTCTCAGACCGCTCCCATTCCTTCTCGACCATGGTCTCACATCGCCCTAGACTTCATTACCGGTCTGCCTTTGTCTGCGGGGAAGACTGTGATTCTTACGGTTGTCGATAGGTTCTCTAAGGCGGCACATTTCATTCCCCTCGCTAAACTTCCTTCCGCTAAGGAGACGGCACAAATCATTATCGAGAATGTATTCAGAATTCATGGCCTCCCGTTAGACGCCGTTTCAGACAGAGGCCCGCAATTCACGTCACAGTTTTGGAGGGAGTTCTGTCGTTTGATTGGTGCGTCCGTCAGTCTCTCTTCCGGGTTTCATCCCCAGTCTAACGGTCAAGCAGAGAGGGCCAATCAGACGATTGGTCGCATACTACGCAGCCTTTCTTTCAGAAACCCTGCGTCTTGGGCAGAACAGCTCCCTGGGCAGAATACGCTCACAATTCGCTTCCTTCGTCTGCTACCGGGTTATCTCCGTTTCAGAGTAGTCTGGGTTACCAGCCTCCTCTGTTCTCATCCCAGCTTGCCGAGTCCAGCGTTCCCTCCGCTCAAGCGTTTGTCCAACGTTGTGAGCGCACCTGGAGGAGGGTGAGGTCTGCACTTTGCCGTTACAGGGCACAGACTGTGAGAGCCGCCAATAAACGCAGGATTAAGAGTCCAAGGTATTGTTGCGGCCAGAGAGTGTGGCTTTCCACTCGCAACCTTCCTCTTACGACAGCTTCTCGTAAGTTGACTCCGCGGTTCATTGGTCCGTTCCGTGTCTCCCAGGTCGTCAATCCTGTCGCTGTGCGACTGCTTCTTCCGCGACATCTTCGTCGCGTCCATCCTGTCTTCCATGTCTCCTGTGTTAAGCACTTTCTTCGCACCCCGTTCGTCTTCCCTCCCCCTCCCGTCCTTGTCGAGAGCGCACCTATTTACAAGGTACATAAGATCATGGACATGCGTTCTCGGACGGGGTCACCAATACTTAGTGGATTGGGAGGGTTACGGTCCTGAGGAGAGGAGTTGGGTTCCGTCTCGGGACGTGCTGGACCGTTCACTCATTGATGATTTCCTCCGTTGCCGCCAGGATTCCTCCTCGAGTGCGCCAGGAGGCGCTCGGTGAGTGGGGGGTACTGTCATGTTTTGTCATTTATTATCTTGTCTTGTCCCTGTGCTTCCCATTCTATTCGTTTCCCTCTGCTGGTCTTATTAGGTTCTTTCCCTCTTTCTATCCCTCTCCCTCTCTCTCCCCCTCCCTCTCTCACTCTCTCGCTCTCTCTTCTCTCTATCGTTCCGTTCCTGCTCCCAGCTGTTCCTATTCCCCTAATCAATCATTTAGTCTTCCCACACCTGTTCCCGATCCTTTCCCCTGATTAGAGTCCCTATTTCTTCCTTTGTGTTCCGTTCCTGTCCTGTCGGTTCCTTGTCTAGAATTCACCGTGCTGTGTTTGTGTATCGCCCTGTCGTGTCGTGTTTTCCTCAGATGCTGCGTGGTGAGCAGGTGTCTGAGTCTGTCTGGTTCAAGTGCCTTCCCGAGGCAACCTGCTGTTCACCTGCTGTTCAAGATCGAGTCTCCAGTTTGTCCTCGTCATTTCGAGTGAAAGTTGTGTTTTTTGTTTGTATTTACTTTACTGGATTAAAGACTCTGTTTTCGCCAAGTCGCTTTTGGGTCCTCTTTCACCTGCATGACAGTAATATCTAACTAAATGGTTGTGTTCATAGCTCCAACGGTAATATCTAACTAAATGGTTGTGTTGTTGGTTCCAACAGTGCAGTAATATCTAACTAAATGGTTGTGTTCCTCGCTCCAACAGTGCAGTAATATCTAACTAAATGGTTGCGCAGTTGGCTCCAACATTGCAGTAATATCTAACTATATGGTTGTGTTCCTCGCTCCAACGGTAATATCTAACTAAATGGTTGTGTTTCTAGCTCCAACGGTAATATCTAACTAAATGGTTGTGTTGTTGGTTCCAACAGTGCAGTAATATCTAACTAAATGGTTGTGTTCCTCGCTCCAACAGTGCAGTAATATCTAACTAAATGGTTGCGCAGTTGGCTCCAACATTGCAGTAATATCTAACTATATGGTTGTGTTCTTCGCTCCAACGGTAATATCTAACTAAATGGTTGTGTTTCTAGCTCCAACAGTGCAGTAATATCAAACTAAATGGTTGTGTTCTTAGCTCCAACGGTAATATCTAACTAAATGGTTGTGTTGTTGGTTCCAACAGTGCAGTAATATCTAACTAAATGGTTGTGTTCCTCGCTCCAACAGTGCAGTAATATCTAACTAAATGGTTGTGCAGTTGGCTCCAACATTGCAGTAATATCTAACTATATGGTTGTGTTCCTCGCTCCAACGGTAATATCTAACTAAATGGTTGTGTTTCTAGCTCCAACAGTGCAGTAATATCTAACTAAATGCTTGTGTTCATAGCTCCACAGTGCAGTAATATCTAACTAAATGGTTGCGTTCATAGCTCCAACAGTGCAGTAATATCAAACTAAATGGTTGTGGTCCGAGCTCCAACAGCGCAGTACTATCTAACGAAATGGTTGTGTTCCTAGCTCCAATAGTAATATCTAACTAAATGGTTGTGTTCATAGCGCCAACAGTGTAGTAATATCTAACTAAATGGTTGTGTTTCTAGCTCCAACAGTGCAGTAATATCTAACTAAATGGTTGTGTTCATAGGTCCAACAGTGCAGTAATATCTAACTAAATGGTTATGTCATTGGCTCCAACAGTAATATCTAACTAAATGCTTGTGTTCCTAGCTCCACCAGTGCAGTAATATCTAACTAAATGGTTGTGTTGTTGGTTCCAACAGTGCAGTAATATCTAACTAAATGGTTGTGTTCCTCGCTCCAACAGTGCAGTAATATCTAACTAAATGGTTGTGCAGTTGGCTCCAACAGTGCAGTAATATTTAACTACATGTTTGTGTTCCTCGCTGCAACGGTAATATCTAACTAAATGCTTGTGTTCCTAGCTCCACCAGTGCAGTAATATCTAACTAAATGGTTGTGTTCCTAGCTCCAACAGTAATATCTAACTAAATGGTTGTGTTATTGGCTCGAACAGTGCAGTAATATCTAACTAAATGGTTGTGTTATTGGCTCCAAAAGTGTAGAAATATCTAACTAAATGGTTGCGTTCATAGCTCCAACAGTGCAGTAATATCTAACTAAATGGTTGTGGTCCTAGCTCCAACAGCGCAGTAATATCTAACTAAATGGTTGTGTTCATAGCTCCAACAGTGCAGTAATATCTAACTAAATGGTTGTGTCATTGCCTCCAACAGTAATATCTAACTAAATGCTTGTGTTACTAGCTCCAACAGTGAAGTAATATCAAACTAAATGGTTGTGTTCCTAGCTCCAACGGTAATATCTAACTAAATGGTTGTGTTGTTGGTTCCAACAGTGCAGTAATATCTAACTAAATGGTTGTGTTCCTCGCTCCAACAGTGCAGTAATATCTAACTAAATGGTTGTGCAGTTGGCTCCAACAGTGCAGTAATATTTAACTGTATGGTTGTGTTCCTCGCTCAAACGGTAATATCTAACTAAATGGTTGTGTTCCTAGCTCCAATAGTAATATCTAACTAAATGGTTGTGTTCATAGCTCCAACAGTGTAGTAATATCTAACTAAATGGTTGTGTTCATAGCTCCAACAGTGCAGTAATATCTAACTAAATGGTTGTGTTCCTAGCTCCAACAGTAATATCTAACTAAATGGTTGTGTTCATAGCTCCAACAGTGCAGTAATATCTAACTAAATGGTTGTGTTCATAGCTCCACAGTGCAGTAATATCTAACTAAATGGTTGTGTTCATAGCTCCAACAGTGCAGTAATATCAAACTAAATGCTTGTGTTCATAGCTCCACAGTGCAGTAATATCTAACTAAATGGTTGTGTTCATAGCTCCAACAGTGCAGTAATATCAAACTAAATGGTTGTGGTCCGAGCTCCAACAGCGCAGTAATATCTAACTAAATGGTTGTGTTCCTAGCTCCAATAATAATATCAAACTAAATGGTTGTGTTCGAGCTCCAACAGTGCAGTAATATCTAACTAAATGGTTTATGTTCCTAGCTCCAATAGTAATATCTAACTAAATGGTTGTGTTCATAGCGCCAACAGTGTAGTAATATCTAACTAAATGGTTGTGTTTCTAGCTCCAACAGTGCAGTAATATCTAACTAAATGGTTGTGTTCATAGCTCCACCAGTGCAGTAATATCTAACTAAATGGTTGTGTTGTTGGTTCCAACAGTGCAGTAATATCTAACTAAATGGTTGTGTTCCTCGCTCCAACAGTGCAGTAATATCTAACTAAATGGTTGTGCAGTTGGCTCCAACAGTGCAGTAATATTTAACTATATGGTTGTGTTCCTCGCTCAAACGGGTAATATCTAACTAAATGCTTGTGTTCCTAGCTCCACCAGTGCAGTAATATCTAACTAAATGGTTGTTTTCCTAGCTCCAACAGTAATATCTAACTAAATGGTTGTGTTATTGGCTCCAAAAGTGTAGTAATATCTAACTAAATGGTTGTGTTCATAGCTCCAACAGTGCAGTAATATCTAACTAAATGTTTGTGTTCATAGCTCCACTTTTCAGTAATATCTAACTAAATGGTTGCGTTCATAGCTCCAACAGTGCAGTAATATCTAACTAAATGGTTGTGTTCATAGCTCCACTTTGCAGTTGGCTCCAACAGTGCAGTAATATCTAACTATATGGTTGTGTTCCTCGCTCCAACGGTAATATCTAACTAAATGGTTGTGTTTCTAGCTCCAACAGTGCAGTAATATCTAACTAAATGCTTGTGTTCCTAGCTCCAACAGTAATATCTAACTAAATGGTTGTGTTCATAGCTCCACAGTGCAGTAATATCTAACTAAATGGTTGCGTTCATAGCTCCAACAGTGCAGTAATATCAAACTAAATGGTTGTGGTCCGAGCTCCAACAGCGCAGTAATATCTAACTAAATGGTTGTGTTCCTAGCTCCAACAGTGCAGTAATATCTAACTAAATGGTTGTGTTCATAGCTCCACAGTGCAGTAATATCTAACTAAATGGTTGTGTCATTGCCTCCAACAGTAATATCTAACTAAATGCTTGTGTTCCTAGCTCCAACAGTAATATCTAACTAAATGGTTGTGTTGTTGGTTCCAAGAGTGCAGTAATATCAAACTAAATGCTTGTGTTCCTAGCTCCAACAGCTCAAACAGTGGTAATATCTAACTAAATGCTTGTGTTCCTAGCTCCAACAGTGATATCTAACTAAATGGTTGCGTTACTGGCTCCAACAGTGCAGTAATATCTAACTAAATGGTTGTGTTCCTAGCTCCAACAGTAATATCTAACTAAATGGTTGTGTTCCTAGCTCCAACAGTGCAGTAATATCTAACTAAATGGTTGTGTTCCTAGCTCCAACAGTGCAGTAATATCTAACTAAATGGTTGTGTTCATAGCTCCACAGTGCAGTAATATCTAACTAAATGGTTGCGTTCATAGCTCCAACAGTGCAGTAATATCAAACTAAATGGTTGTGGTCCGAGCTCCAACAGCGCAGTACTATCTAACGAAATGGTTGTGTTCCTAGCTCCAACGGTAATATCTAACTAAATGGTTGTGTTTTTGGTTCCAACAGTGCAGTAATATCTAACTAAATGGTTGTGCAGTTGGCTCCAACAGTGCAGTAATATCTAACTATATGGTTGTGTTCCTCGCTCCAACGGTAATATCTAACTAAATGGTTGTGTTTCTAGCTCCAACAGTGCAGTAATATCTAACTAAATGCTTGTGTTCCTAGCTCCAACAGTAATATCTAACTAAAGGGTTGTGTTCATAGCTCCACAGTGCAGTAATATCTAACTAAATGGTTGCGTTCATAGCTCCAACAGTGCAGTAATATCAAACTAAATGGTTGTGGTCCGAGCTCCAACAGCGCAGTACTATCTAACGAAATGGTTGTGTTCCTAGCTCCAACAGTGCAGTAATATCTAACTAAATGGTTGTGTTCATAGCTCCACAGTGCAGTAATATCTAACTAAATGGTTGTGTAATTGCCTCCAACAGTAATATCTAACTAAATGCTTGTGTTCCTAGCTCCAACAGTAATACCTAACTAAATGGTTGTGTTGTTGGTTCCAAGAGTACAGTAATATCTAACTAAATGGTTGTGTTCCTAGCTCCAACAGTAATATCTAACTAAATGGTTGTGTTTCTAGCTCCAACAGTGCAGTAAGATCTAACTAAATGGTTGTGTTCATAGCTCCACAGTGCAGTAATATCTAACTAAATGGTTGCGTTCATAGCTCCAACAGTGCAGTAATATCAAACTAAATGGTTGTGTTCCTTGGCTCCAACAGTGCAGTAATATCTAACTAAATGGTTGTGTTCATAGCTCCAACAGTACAGTAATATCTAACTAAATGGTTGTGTTATTGGCTCTAACAGAGTAGTAGTAATATCTAACTAAATGGTTGTGTTCATTAGCTCCAACAGTGCAGTAATATCTAACTAAATGGTTGTGTTATTGGCTCCAACAGTGCAGTAATATCTAACTATATGGTTGTGTTCATAGCTCTAACAGTGCAGTAATATCTAACTAAATGGTTGTGTTCATAGCTCCACTTTGCAGTTGGCTCCAACAGTGCAGAAATATCTAAATAAATGGTTGTGTTATTGGCTCCAACAGTGCAGTAATATCTAACTAAATGGTTGCGTTCATAGCTCCAACAGTGCAGTAATATCTAACTAAATGGTTGTGGTCCTAGCTCCAACAGTGCAGTAATATCTAACTAAATGGTTGTGTCATTGCCTCCAACAGTAATATCTAACTAAATGCTTGTGTTCCTATCCAACTAATATCTAACTAAATGGTTGTGTTCCTAGCTCCAACAGTGCAGTAATATCAAACTAAATGGTTGTGTTCTAGCTCCAACAGTAATATCTAACTAAATGGTTGTGTTGTTGGTTCCAACAGTGCAGTAATATCTAACTAAATGGTTGTGTTCCTGGCTCCAACAGTGCAGTAATATCTAACTAAATGGTTGTGTTCCTTGGCTCCAACATTGCAGTAATATCTAACTAAATGGTTGTGTTCCTCGCTCCAACGGTAATATCTAACTAAATGGTTGTGTTTCTAGCTCCAACAGTGCAGTAATATCTAACTAAATGCTTGTGTTCATAGCTCCACAGTGCAGTAATATCTAACTAAATGGTTGTGTTCATAGCTCCACAGTGCAGTAATATCTAACTAAATGGTTGCGTTCATAGCTCCAACAGTGCAGTAATATCCAACTAAATGGTTGTGGTCCGAGCTCCAACAGCGCAGTACTATCTAACGAAATGGTTGTGTTCCTAGCTCCACAGTGCAGTAATATCTAACTAAATGGTTGTGTAATTGCCTCCAACAGTAATATCTAACTAAATGCTTGTGTTCCTAGCTCCAACAGTAATACCTAACTAAATGGTTGTGTTGTTGGTTCCAAGAGTACAGTAATATCTAACTAAATGGTTGTGTTCCTAGCTCCAACAGTAATATCTAACTAAATGGTTGTGTTTCTAGCTCCAACAGTGCAGTAATATCTAACTAAATGGTTGTGTTCATAGCTCCAACAGTGCAGTAATATCTAACTAAATGGTTGTGTTCATAGCTCCAACAGTGCAGTAATATCTAACTAAATGGTTGTGTTATTGGCTCTAACAGTGTAGTAATATCTAACTATATGGTTGTGTTCATAGCTCTAACAGTACAGTAATATCTAACTAAATGGTTGTGTTATTGGCTCTAACAGAGTAGTAATATCTAACTAAATGGTTGTGTCATTAGCTCCAACAGTGCAGTAATATCTAACTAAATGGTTGTGTTATTGGCTCTAACAGTGTAGTAATATCTAACTATATGGTTGTGTTCATAGCTCTAACAGTGCAGTAATATCTAACTAAATGGTTGTGTTCATAGCTCCACTTTGCAGTTGGCTCCAACAGTGCAGTAATATCTAACTAAATGGTTGTGTTATTGGCTCCAACAGTGCAGTAATATCTAACTAAATGGTTGTGTTCATAGCTCCAACAGTGCAGTAATATCTAACTAAATGGTTGTGTTCCTAGCTCCAACAGTGCAGTAATATCTAACTAAATGGTTGTGTTCATTGCTCCAACAGTAATATCTAACTAAATGCTTGTGTTCCTTGCTCCAACGGTAATATCTAACTAAATGCTTGTGTTCCTAGCTCCACCAGTGCAGTAATATCTAACTAAATGGTTGTGTTCTTAGCTCCAACGGTAATATCTAACTAAATGGTTGTGTTGTTGGTTCCAACAGTGCAGTAATATCTAACTAAATGCTTGTGTTCCTAGCTCCAACAGTGCAGTAATATCTAACTAAATGGTTGTGTTGGCTCCAACATTGCAGTAATATCTAACTATATGGTTGTGTTCCTCGCTCCAACGTAATATCTAACTAAATGGTTGTGTTTCTAGCTCCAACAGTGCAGTAATATCTAACTAAATGCTTGTGTTCATAGCTCCACAGTGCAGTAATATCTAACTAAATGGTTGTGTTCATAGCTCCACAGTGCAGTAATATCTAACTAAATGGTTGCGTTCATAGCTCCAACAGTGCAGTAATATCCAACTAAATGGTTGTGGTCCGAGCTCCAACAGCGCAGTACTATCTAACGAAATGGTTGTGTTCCTAGCTCCAACAGTGCAGTAATATCTAACTAAATGGTTGTGTTCATAGCTCCACCAGTGCAGTAATATCTAACTAAATGGTTGTGTCATTGCCTCCAACAGTAATATCTAACTAAATGCTTGTGTTCCTAGCTCCAAGAGTAATATCTAACTAAATGGTTGTGTTGTTGGTTCCAAGAGTGCAGTAATATCAAACTAAATGCTTGTGTTCCTAGCTCCAACGGTAATATCTAACTAAATGCTTGTGTTCCTAGCTCCAACAGTGATATCTAACTAAATGGTTGCGTTACTGGCTCCAACAGTACAGTAATATCTAACTAAATGGTTGTGTTCCTAGCTCCAACAGTAATATCTAACTAAATGGTTGTGGTCCTAGCTCCAACAGTGCAGTAATATCTAACTAAATGGTTGTGTTCCTAGCTCCAACAGTGCAGTAATATCTAACTAAATGGTTGTGTTCATAGCTCCACAGTGCAGTAATATCTAACTAAATGGTTGCGTTCATAGCTCCAACAGTGCAGTAATATCAAACTAAATGGTTGTGGTCCGAGCTCCAACAGTGCAGTAATATCTAACTAAATGGTTGTGTTCCTAGCTCCAACGGTAATATCTAACTAAATGGTTGTGTTTTTGGTTCCAACAGTGCAGTAATATCTAACTAAATGGTTGTGCAGTTGGCTCCAACAGTGCAGTAATATCTAACTATATGGTTGTGTTCCTCGCTCCAACGGTAATATCTAACTAAATGGTTGTGTTTCTAGCTCCAACAGTGCAGTAATATCTAACTAAATGCTTGTGTTCAGTAACAGTAATATCTAACTAAATGGTTGTGTTCATAGCTCCAACAGTGCAGTAATATCTAACTAAATGGTTGTGTTCATAGCTCCAACAGTGCAGTAATATCTAACTAAATGGTTGTGTTCCTAGCTCCAACAGTGCAGTAATATCTAACTAAATGGTTGTGTTCCTAAATCCAACAGTGCAGTAATATCTAACTAAATGGTTGTGTTCATAGCTCCAACAGTGCAGTAATATCTAACTAAATGGTTGTGTTCCTGCCTCCAACAGTAATATCTAACTAAATGCTTGTGTTCCTAGCTCCAACAGTAATATCTAACTAAATGGTTGTGTTGTTGGCTCCAACAGTAAGTAATATCTAACTAAATGGTTGTGTTCCTAGCTCCAACAGTAATATCTAACTAAATGGTTGTGTTTCTAGCTCCAACAGTGCAGTAAGATCTAACTAAATGGTTGTGTTCATAGCTCCACAGTGCAGTAATATCTAACTAAATGGTTGTGTTATTGCCTCCAACAGTAATATCTAACTAAATGTTTGTGTTCCTAGCTCCAACAGTGATATCTAACTAAATGGTTGCGTTATTGGCTCCAACAGTACAGTAATATCTAACTAAATGGTTGTGTTCCTAGCTCCAACAGTGCAGTAATATCTAACTAAATGGTTGTGTTCATAGCTCCACAGTGCAGTAATATCTAACTAAATGGTTGCGTTCATAGCTCCAACAGTGCAGTAATATCAAACTAAATGGTTGTGTTATTGGCTCTAACAGTGTAGTAATATCTAACTATATGGTTGTGTTCATAGCTCTAACAGTACAGTAATATCTAACTAAATGGTTGTGTTATTGGCTCTAACAGAGTAGTAATATCTAACTAAATGGTTGTGTCATTAGCTCCAACAGTGCAGTAATATCTAACTAAATGGTTGTGTTATTGGCTCTAACAGTGTAGTAATATCTAACTATATGGTTGTGTTCATAGCTCTAACAGTGCAGTAATATCTAACTAAATGGTTGTGTTCATAGCTCCACTTTGCAGTTGGCTCCAACAGTGCAGAAATATCTAAATAAATGGTTGTGTTATTGGCTCCAACAGTGCAGTAATATCTAACTAAATGGTTGCGTTCATAGCTCCAACAGTGCAGTAATATCTAACTAAATGGTTGTGGTCCTAGCTCCAACAGTGCAGTAATATCTAACTAAATGGTTGTGTCATTGCCTCCAACAGTAATATCTAACTAAATGCTTGTGTTCCTTGCTCCAACGGTAATATCTAACTAAATGCTTGTGTTCCTAGCTCCACCAGTGCAGTAATATCAAACTAAATGGTTGTGTTCTTAGCTCCAACGGTAATATCTAACTAAATGGTTGTGTTGTTGGTTCCAACAGTGCAGTAATATCTAACTAAATGGTTGTGTTCCTCGCTCCAACAGTGCAGTAATATCTAACTAAATGGTTGTGCAGTTGGCTCCAACATTGCAGTAATATCTAACTATATGGTTGTGTTCCTCGCTCCAACGGTAATATCTAACTAAATGGTTGTGTTTCTAGCTCCAACAGTGCAGTAATATCTAACTAAATGCTTGTGTTCATAGCTCCACAGTGCAGTAATATCTAACTAAATGGTTGCGTTCATAGCTCCAACAGTGCAGTAATATCAAACTAAATGGTTGTGGTCCGAGCTCCAACAGCGCAGTAATATCTAACTAAATGGTTGTGTTCCTAGCTCCAATAGTAATATCTAACTAAATGGTTGTGTTCATAGCTCCAACAGTGTAATATCTAACTAAATGGTTGTGTTTCTAGCTCCAACAGTGCAGTAATATCTAACTAAATGGTTGTGTTCATAGCTCCAACAGTGCAGTAATATCTAACTAAATGGTTGTGTCATTGGCTCCAACAGTAATATCTAACTAAATGGTTGTGTTCCTAGCTCCAACAGTGCAGTAATATCTAACTAAATGGTTGTGTTGTTGGTTCCAACAGTGCAGTAATATCTAACTAAATGGTTGTGTTCCTCGCTCCAACAGTGCAGTAATATCTAACTAAATGGTTGTGTTCATAGCTCCAACAGTGCAGTAATATCTAACTAAATGGTTGTGGTCCTAGCTCCAACAGTGCAGTAATATCTAACTAAATGGTTGTGCAGTTGGCTCCAACAGTGCAGTAATATTTAACTATATGGTTGTGTTCCTAGCTCCAACAGGTATCTGGCTAAATGGTTGTGTTCATAGCTATCTAACTAAATGTTTGTGTTCCTAGCTCCACCAGTGCAGTAATATCTAACTAAATGGTTGTGTTCCTAGCTCCAACAGTAATATCTAACTAAATGGTTGTGTTATTGGCTCCAAAAGTGTAGTAATATCTAACTAAATGTTTGTGTTCATAGCTCCACTTTTCAGTAATATCTAACTAAATGGTTGTCTCATTGCCTCCAACAGTAATATCTAACTAAATGGTTGTGTTTCTAGCTCCAACAGTGCAGTAATATCTAACTAAATGCTTGTGTTCCAAGCTCCAACAGTACAGTAATATATAACTAAATGGTTGTGTTATTGGCTCCAACAGTGCAGTAATATCTAACTAAATGGTTGTGTTGTTGGCTCCAGCAGTGCAGTAATGTCTTACTAAAATGGTTGTGTTCCTAGCTCCAACAGTGCAGAAATATCTAACTAAATGGTTGTGTTATTGGCTCCAACAGTGCAGTAATATCTAACTAAATGGTTGCGTTCATAGCTCCAACAGTGCAGTAATATCTAACTAAATGGTTGTGGTCCTAGCTCCAACAGTGCAGTAATATCTAACTAAATGGTTGTGCAGTTGGCTCCAACAGTGCAGTAATATCTAACTAAATGGTTGTGTTCCTAGCTCCAACAGTAATATCTAACTAAATGGTTGTGTTATTGTCTCCAACAGTGCAGTAATATCTAACTAAATGGTTGTGGTCCTAGCTCCAACAGCGCAGTAATATCTAACTAAATGGTTGTGTTCCTAGCTCCAATAGTAATATCTAACTAAATGGTTGTGTTCATAGCTCCAACAGTGCAGTAATATCTAACTAAATGGTTGTGTTCCTAGCTCCAACAGTAATATCTAACTAAATGGTTGTGTTCATAGCTCCAACAGTGCAGTAATATCTAATTAAATGGTTGTGTTATTGGCTCCAACAGTGCAGTAATATCTAACTAAATGGTTGTGCAGTTGGCTCCAACAGTGCAGTAATATCTAACTAAATGGTTGTGTTCCTAGCTCCAACGGTAATATCTAACTAAATGGTTGTGTTCCTAGCTCCAACAGTGCAGTAATATCTAACTAAATGGTTGTGTTCCTAGCTCCAACAGTAATATCTAACTAAATGGTTGTGTTATTGGCTCCAAATATCTAACTAAATGTGTGTTAGTAATATCTAACTAAATGGTTGTGTTCATAGCTCCAACAGTGCAGTAATATCTAACTAAATGTTTGTGTTCATAGCTCCACTTTTCAGTAATATCTAACTAAATGGTTGTCTCATTCCCTCCAACAGTAATATCTAACTAAATGGTTGTGTTTCTAGCTCCAACAGTGCAGTAATATCTAACTAAATGTTTGTGTTCCTAGCTCCAACGGTAATATCTAACTAAATGGTTGTGTTTCTAGCTCCAACAGTAATATCTAACTAAATGGTTGTGTTCATAGCTCCAACAGTGCAGTAATATCTAACTAAATGGTTGTGTTCCTAGCTCCACAGTGCAGAAATATCTAACTAAATGGTTGTGTTCATAGCTCCAACAGTGCAGTAATATCTAACTAAATGGTTGTGTTCATAGCTCCAACAGTGCAGTAATATCTAACTAAATGGTTGTGTCATTGCCTCCAACAGTAATATCTAACTAAATGCTTGTGTTCCTAGCTCCAATGAAGTAATATCTAACTAAATGGTTGTGTTCTTAGCTCCAACGGTAATATCTAACTAAATGGTTGTGTTTCTAGCTCCAACAGTGCAGTAATATCTAACTAAATGCTTGTGTTCATAGCTCCACAGTGCAGTAATATCTAACTAAATGGTTGTGTTCATAGCTCCAACAGTGCAGTAATATCTAACTAAATGGTTGTGTTCCGAGCTCCAACAGTAGTACTATCTAACGAAATGGTTGTGTTCCTAGCTCCAATAGTAATATCTAACTAGATGGTTGTGTTCATAGCGCCAACAGTGTAGTAATATCTAACTAAATGGTTGTGTTTCTAGCTCCAACAGTGCAGTAATATCTAACTAAATGGTTGTGTTCATAGCTCCAACAGTGCAGTAATATCTAACTAAATGGTTGTGTCATTGGCTCCAACAGTAATATCTAACTAAATGCTTGTGTTCCTAGCTCCACCAGTGCAGTAATATCTAACTAAATGGTTGTGTTGTTGGTTCCAACAGTGCAGTAATATCTAACTAAATGGTTGTGTTACTAGCTCCAACGGTAATATCTAACTAAATGGTTGCGTTATTGGCTCCAACAGTACAGTAATATCTAACTAAATGGTTGTGTTCATAGCTCCAACAGTGCAGTAATATCTAACTAAATGGTTGTGTTCATAGCTCCAACAGTGCAGTAATATCTAACTAAATGGTTGTTGTCATGCAGGTGAAAGAGGACCCAAACGCGACTAACTAAATGAGTTTGTTAAAGCTCCAAAAATATCGGTAACAGAAATCCTAACTAAATTTGTAGAGGGAAAACAACTGGGCGGCCACAGACTGCAGGTTGTGTTCCTAGCTCCAACAGTAATATCCGTAACTAAATGCTCACACGTGCATCTGATGAAGGCACAAAACACGACAGGACAGGGTGATACACAATCACGGCAAAAACAAAGGACAGGGCGAAACGCAATCACAGCATGGTGAATACAATACAAGGAACCGACGGAACAAACAGTAAATAGCTCTAATCAGTAATATCTAACTAAATGGTTGTGTTAGGAACAGCTGGGAGCTCCAACAGTGCAGTAATATCTAACTAAATGGTTGTGTTCCAAACAAGACCAGCAGAGGGAAACGAATAGCATGGGGAACAGGGACAAGACATGACAATAATATGAACTAAATGGTTGTGTTCATAGCTCCAACAGTGCAGTAATATCTAACTAAATGGTTGTGTTCCTAGCTCCAACAGTAGTAATATCTAACTAAATGCTTGTGTTCCTTGCTCCAACAGGTAATATCTAACTAAATGGTTGTGTTCCTAGCTCCAACAGTGCAGTAATATCTAACTAAATGGTTGTGTTCTTAGCTCCAACAGTAATATCTAACTAAATGGTTGTGTTGTTGGTTCCAACAGTGCAGTAATATCTAACTAAATGGTTGTGTTCCTAGCTCCAACAGTGCAGTAATATCTAACTAAATGGTTGTGTTCAGTTGGCTCGAACAGTGCAGTAATATCTAACTAAATGTTTGTGTTCCTAGCTCCAACGGTAATATCTAACTAAATGGTTGTGTTTCTAGCTCCAACAGTGCAGTAATATCTAACTAAATGGTTGTGTTCATAGCTCCAACAGTGCAGTAATATCTAACTAAATGGTTGTGTTCATAGCTCCAACAGTGCAGTAATATCAAACTAAATGGTTGTGTTCCTAGCTCCAACAGTAGTACTATCTAACTAAATGGTTGTGTTCCTAGCTCCAATAGTAATATCTAACTAAATGGTTGTGTTCATAGCTCCAACAGTGTAGTAATATCTAACTAAATGGTTGTGTTTCTAGCTCCAACAGTGCAGTAATATCTAACTAAATGGTTGTGTTCATAGCTCCAACAGTGCAGTAATATCTAACTAAATGGTTGTGTTCATAGCTCCAACAGTAATATCTAACTAAATGCTTGTGTTCCTAGCTCCAACAGTGCAGTAATATCTAACTAAATGGTTGTGTTAGGTTCCAACAGTGCAGTAATATCTAACTAAATGGTTGTGTTCCTAGCTCCAACAGTGCAGTAATATCTAACTAAATGGTTGTGTTCATAGCTCCAACAGTGCAGTAATATCTAACTAAATGGTTGTGTTCCTAGCTCCAACAGTGCAGTAATATCTAACTAAATGGTTGTGTTCAGTTGGCTCCAACAGTGCAGTAATATTTAACTAAATGGTTGTGTTCCTCCCAACAGTAATATCTAACTAAATGGTTGTGTTCCTAGCTCCAACAGTGCAGTAATATCTAACTAAATGGTTGTGTTCCTAGCTCCAACAGTAATATCTAACTAAATGGTTGTGTTATTGCTCCAACAGTGCAGTAATATCTAACTAAATGGTTGTGGTCCTAGCTCCAACAGCGCAGTAATATCTAACTAAATGGTTGTCTCATTGCCTCCAACAGTAATATCTAACTAAATGGTTGTGTTTCTAGCTCCAACAGTGCAGTAATATCTAACTAAATGCTTGTGTTCCAAGCTCCAACAGTGCAGTAATATATAACTAAATGGTTGTGTTATTGGCTCCAACAGTGCAGTAATATCTAACTAAATGGTTGTGTTGTTGGCTCCAGCAGTGCAGTAATGTCTTACTAAAATGGTTGTGTTCCTAGCTCCAACAGTGCAGAAATATCTAACTAAATGGTTGTGTTATTGGCTCCAACAGTGCAGTAATATCTAACTAAATGGTTGCGTTCATAGCTCCAACAGTGCAGTAATATCTAACTAAATGGTTGTGTTCCTAGCTCCAACAGTGCAGTAATATCTAACTAAATGGTTGTGCAGTTGGCTCCAACAGTGCAGTAATATCTAAATAAATGGTTGTGTTCCTAGCTCCAACAGTAATATCTAACTAAATAGTTGCGTTATTGTCTCCAACAGTGCAGTAATATCAAACTAAATGGTTGTGGTCCGAGCTCCAACAGCGCAGTACTATCTAACTAAATCGTTGTGTTCCTAGCTCCAATAGTAATATCTAACTAAATGGTTGTGTTCATAGCTCCAACAGTGCAGTAATATCTAACTAAATGGTTGTGTTCCTAGCTCCAACAGTAATATCTAACTAAATGGTTGTGTTCATAGCTCCAACAGTGCAGTAATATCTAACTAAATGGTTGTGTTATTGGCTCCAACAGTGCAGTAATATCTAACTAAATGGTTGTGTTGTTGGCTCCAACAGTGCAGTAATATCTAACTAAATGGTTGTGTTCCTCGCTCCAACAGTAATATCTAACTAAATGGTTGTGTTCCTAGCTCCAACAGTGCAGTAATATCTAACTAAATGGTTGTGTTCCTAGCTCCAACAGTAATATCTAACTAAATGGTTGTGTTATTGGCTCCAACAGTGCAGTAATATCTAACTAAATGGTTGTGTTCATAGCTCCAACAGTGCAGTAATATCTAACTAAATGGTTGTGTTCATAGCTCCAACAGTGCAGTAATATCTAACTAAATGGTTGTGTTCATTCCTCCAACAGTAATATCTAACTAAATGGTTGTGTTTCTAGCTCCAACAGTGCAGTAATATCTAACTAAATGTTTGTGTTCCTAGCTCCAACGGTAATATCTAACTAAATGGTTGTGTTTCTAGCTCCAACAGTAATATCTAACTAAATGGTTGAGTTCATAGCTCCAACAGTGCAGTAATATCTAACTAAATGGTTGTGGTCCTAGCTCCACAGTGCAGAAATATCTAACTAAATGGTTGTGTTCATAGCTCCAACAGTGCAGTAATATCTAACTAAATGGTTGTGTTCATAGCTCCAACAGTGCAGTAATATCTAACTAAATGGTTGTGTCATTGCCTCCAACAGTAATATCTAACTAAATGCTTGTGTTCCTAGCTCCAACAGTGAAGTAATATCAAACTAAATGGTTGTGTTCTTAGCTCCAACGGTAATATCTAACTAAATGGTTGTGTTTCTAGCTCCAACAGTGCAGTAATATCTAACTAAATGCTTGTGTTCATAGCTCCACAGTGCAGTAATATCTAACTAAATGGTTGCGTTCATAGCTCCAACAGTGCAGTAATATCAAACTAAATGGTTGTGGTCCGAGCTCCAACAGCGCAGTACTATCTAACGAAATGGTTGTGTTCCTAGCTCCAATAGTAATATCTAACTAGATGGTTGTGTTCATAGCGCCAACAGTGTAGTAATATCTAACTAAATGGTTGTGTTTCTAGCTCCAACAGTGCAGTAATATCTAACTAAATGGTTGTGTTCATAGCTCCAACAGTGCAGTAATATCTAACTAAATGGTTGTGTCATTGGCTCCAACAGTAATATCTAACTAAATGCTTGTGTTCCTAGCTCCAAAGTGCAGTAATATCTAACTAAATGGTTGTGTTGTTGGCTCCAACAGTGCAGTAATATCTAACTAAATGGTTGTGTTACTAGCTCCAACAGTGATATCTAACTAAATGGTTGCGTTATTGGCTCCAACAGTACAGTAATATCTAACTAAATGGTTGTGTTCATAGCTCCAACAGTGCAGTAATATCTAACTAAATGGTTGTGTTCATAGCTCCAACAGTGCAGTAATATCTAACTAAATGGTTGTGTTCATAGCTCCAACAGTGCAGTAATATCTAACTAAATGGTTGTGTTCATAGCTCCAACAGTGCAGTAATATCTAACTAAATGGTTGTGTTCCTAGCTCCAATAGTAATATCAAACTAAATGGTTGTGGTTCGAGCTCCAACAGCGCAGTACTATCTAACGAAATGGTTGTGTTCCTAGCTCCAATAGTAATATCTAACTAAATGGTTGTGTTCATAGCGCCAACAGTGTAGTAATATCTAACTAAATGGTTGTGTTTCTAGCTCCAACAGTGCAGTAATATCTAACTAAATGGTTGTGTTCATAGCTCCAACAGTGCAGTAATATCTAACTAAATGGTTGTGTTCCTAGCTCCAACAGTGCAGTAATATCTAACTAAATGGTTGTGTTCCTAGCTCCAACAGTGCAGTAATATCTAACTAAATGGTTGTGTTTGGCTCCAACAGTGCAGTAATATCTAACTAAATGGTTGTGTTCCTAGGTAATATCTAACTAAATGCTTGTGTTCTAGCTCCACCAGTGCAGTAATATCTAACTAAATGGTTGTGTTCCTAGCTCCAACAGTAATATCTAACTAAATGGTTGTGTTATTGGCTCCAAAAGTGTAGTAATATCTAACTAAATGGTTGTGTTCATAGCTCCAACAGTGCAGTAATATCTAACTAAATGTTTGTGTTCATAGCTCCACTTTTCAGTAATATCTAACTAAATGGTTGCGTTCATAGCTCCAACAGTGCAGTAATATCTAACTAAATGGTTGTGGTCCTAGCTCCAACAGCGCAGTAATATCTAACTAAATGGTTGTCTCATTGCCTCCAACAGTAATATCTAACTAAATGGTTGTGTTTCTAGCTCCAACAGTGCAGTAATATCTAACTAAATGCTTGTGTTCCAAGCTCCAATAGTGCAGTAATATATAACTAAATGGTTGTGTTATTGGCTCCAACAGTGCAGTAATATCTAACTAAATGGTTGTGTTGTTGGCTCCAACAGTGCAGTAATATCTAACTAAATGGTTGTGTTCCTAGCTCCAACAGTGCAGAAATATCTAACTAAATGGTTGTGTTATTGGCTCCAACAGTGCAGTAATATCTAACTAAATGGTTGCGTTCATAGCTCCAACAGTGCAGTAATATCTAACTAAATGGTTGTGGTCCTAGCTCCAACAGTGTAGTAATATCTAACTAAATGGTTGTGCAGTTGGCTCCAACAGTGCAGTAATATCTAAATAAATGGTTGTGTTCCTAGCTCCAACAGTAATATCTAACTAAATGGTTGCGTTATTGTCTCCAACAGTGCAGTAATATCAAACTAAATGGTTGTGTTCCTAGCTCCAACGGTAATATCTAACTAAATGGTTGTGTTTCTAGCTCCAACAGTAATATCTAACTAAATGGTTGTGTTCATAGCTCCAACAGTGCAGTAATATCTAACTAAATGGTTGTGGTCCTAGCTCCACAGTGCAGAAATATCTAACTAAATGGTTGCGTTCATAGCTCCAACAGTGCAGTAATATCTAACTAAATGGTTGTGTTCCTAGTTCCAACAGTAATATCTAACTAAATGGTTGTGTTCCTAGCTCCAACAGTGCAGTAATATCTAACTAAATGGTTGTGTTCATAGCTCCAACAGTGCAGTAATATCTAACTAAATGGTTGTGTTCATAGCTCCAACAGTGCAGTAATATCAAACTAAATGGTTGTGTTCCTAGCTCCAACAGTGCAGTAATATCTAACTAAATGGTTGTGTTTCTAGCTCCAACAGTAATATCTAACTAAATGGTTGTGTTCATAGCTCCAACAGTGCAGTAATATCTAACTAAATGGTTGTGTTCCTAGCTCCAACAGTGCAGTAATATCTAACTAAATGGTTGTGTTCATAGCTCCACAGTGCAGTAATATCTAACTAAATGGTTGTGTTCCTAGCTCCAACAGTAATATCTAACTAAATGGTTGTGTTCCTAGCTCCAACAGTGCAGTAATATCTAACTAAATGGTTGTGTTCATAGCTCCAACAGTGCAGTAATATCTAACTAAATGGTTGTGTTCATAGCTCCAACAGTGCAGTAATATCTAACTAAATGGTTGTGTTCATAGCTCCAACAGTGCAGTAATATCTAACTAAATGGTTGTGTTCATAGCTCCAACAGTGCAGTAATATCTAACTAAATGGTTGTGTTCCTAGCTCCAACAGTGCAGTAATATCTAACTAAATGGTTGTGTTCTTAGCTCCAACAGTGTAATATCTAACTAAATGGTTGTGTTCCTAGCTCCAACAGTGCAGTAATATCTAACTAAATGGTTGTGTTCTTAGCTCCAACAGTAATATCTAACTAAATGGTTGTGTTGTTGGCTCCAACAGTGCAGTAATATCTAACTAAATGGTTGTGTTCTTAGCTCCAACAGTGCAGTAATATCTAACTAAATGGTTGTGTTTGGCTCCAACAGTGCAGTAATATCTAACTAAATGGTTGTGTTCCTAGCTCCAACAGTAATATCTAACTAAATGGTTGTGTTCTAGCTCCAACAGTGCAGTAATATCTAACTAAATGGTTGTGTTCATAGCTCCACAGTGCAGTAATATCTAACTAAATGGGTGTTCATAGCTCCAACAGTGCAGTAATATCTAACTAAATGGTTGTGTTCCTAGCTCCAACAGTAATATCTAACTAAATGGTTGTGTTCCTAGCTCCAACAGTGCAGTAATATCTAACTAAATGGTTGTGTTCAAGCTCCAACAGTGCAGTAATATCTAACTAAATGGTTGTGTTCATAGCTCCAACAGTGCAGTAATATCTAACTAAATGGTTGTGGTTCCGAGCTCCAACAGTGCAGTAATATCTAACTAAATGGTTGTGTTCCTAGCTCCAACAGTAATATCTAACTAAATGGTTGTGTTCATAGCTCCAACAGTGCAGTAATATCTAACTAAATGGTTGTGTTCCTAGCTCCAACAGTAATATCTAACTAAATGGTTGTGTTCATAGCTCCAACAGTGCAGTAATATCTAACTAAATGGTTGTGTTCCTAGCTCCAACAGTAATATCTAACTAAATGGTTGTGTTCCTAGCTCCAACAGTGCAGTAATATCTAACTAAATGGTTGTGTTCATAGCTCCAACAGTGCAGTAATATCTAACTAAATGGTTGTGTTCATAGCTCCAACAGTGCAGTAATATCTAACTAAATGGTTGTGTTCATAGCTCCAACAGTGCAGTAATATCTAACTAAATGGTTGTGTTCATAGCTCCAACAGTGCAGTAATATCTAACTAAATGGTTGTGTTCCTAGCTCCAACAGTGCAGTAATATCTAACTAAATGGTTGTGTTCTTAGCTCCAACAGTGCAGTAATATCTAACTAAATGGTTGTGTTCCTAGCTCCAACAGTGCAGTAATATCTAACTAAATGGTTGTGTTCCTAGCTCCAACAGTGCAGTAATATCTAACTAAATGGTTGTGTTCATAGCTCCAACAGTGCAGTAATATCTAACTAAATGGTTGTGTTCCTAGCTCCAACAGTGCAGTAATATCTAACTAAATGGTTGTGTTCAGTTGGCTCCAACAGTGCAGTAATATCTAACTAAATGGTTGTGTTCCTAGCTCCAACAGTAATATCTAACTAAATGGTTGTGTTTCTAGCTCCAACAGTGCAGTAATATCTAACTAAATGGTTGTGTTCATAGCTCCAACAGTGCAGTAATATCTAACTAAATGGTTGTGTTCAGAGCTCCAACAGTGCAGTAATATCTAACTAAATGGTTGTGTTCCTAGTTCCAAATATCTAACTAAATGGTTGTGTTCCTAGCTCCAACAGTGCAGTAATATCTAACTAAATGGTTGTGTTCATAGCTCCAACAGTGCAGTAATATCTAACTAAATGGTTGTGTTCATAGCTCCAACAGTGCAGTAATATCTAACTAAATGGTTGTGTTCCTAGCTCCAACAGTGCAGTAATATCTAACTAAATGGTTGTGTTCCTAGCTCCAACAGTAATATCTAACTAAATGGTTGTGTTCATAGCTCCAACAGTGCAGTAATATCTAACTAAATGGTTGTGTTCCTAGCTCCAACAGTGCAGTAATATCTAACTAAATGGTTGTGTTCATAGCTCCAACAGTGCAGTAATATCTAACTAAATGGTTGTCTTCCTAGTTCCAACAGTAATATCTAACTAAATGGTTGTGTTCCTAGCTCGAAAAGTGCAGTAATATCTAACTAAATGGTTGTGTTCATAGCTCCAACAGTGCAGTAATATCTAACTAAATGGTTGTGTTCATAGCTCCAACAGTGCAGTAATATCTAACTAAATGGTTGTGTTCCTAGCTCCAACAGTGCAGTAATATCTAACTAAATGGTTGTGTTCATAGCTCCAACAGTGCAGTAATATCTAACTAAATGGTTGTGTTCCTAGCTCCAACAGTGCAGTAATATCTAACTAAATGGTTGTGTTATTGGCTCCAACAGTGCAGTAATATCTAACTAAATGGTTGTGTTCCTAGCTCCAACAGTAATATCTAACTAAATGGTTGTGTTCATAGCTCCAACAGTGCAGTAATATCTAACTAAATGGTTGTGTTCTTAGCTCCAACGTGCAGTAATATCTAACTAAATGGTTGTGTTCCTAGCTCCAACAGTGAAGTAATATCTAACTAAATGGTTGTGTTCTTAGCTCCAACAGTAATATCTAACTAAATGGTTGTGTTGTTGGTTCCAACAGTGCAGTAATATCTAACTAAATGGTTGTGTTCCTAGCTCCAACAGTGCAGTAATATCTAACTAAATGGTTGTGTTCATTGCTCCAACAGTGCAGTAATATCTAACTAAATGGTTGTGTTCCTAGCTCCAACAGGTAATATCTAACTAAATGGTTGTGTTTCTAGCTCCAACAGTGCAGTAATATCTAACTAAATGGTTGTGTTCATAGCTCCAACAGTGCAGTAATATCTAACTAAATGGTTGTGTTCATAGCTCCAACAGTGCAGTAATATCTAACTAAATGGTTGTGTTCCTAGCTCCAACAGTGCAGTAATATCTAACTAAATGGTTGTGTTCCTAGCTCCAACAGTAATATCTAACTAAATGGTTGTGTTCCTAGCTCCAACAGTGCAGTAATATCTAACTAAATGGTTGTGTTCAGTTGGCTCCAACAGTGCAGTAATATCTAACTAAATGTTTGTGTTCCTAGCTCCAACAGGTAATATCTAACTAAATGGTTGTGTTTCTAGCTCCAACAGTGCAGTAATATCTAACTAAATGGTTGTGTTCATAGCTCCAACAGTGCAGTAATATCTAACTAAATGGTTGTGTTCATAGCTCCAACAGTGCAGTAATATCTAACTAAATGGTTGTGGTCCGAGCTCCAACAGCGCAGTAATATCTAACTAAATCGTTGTGTTCCTAGCTCCAATAGTAATATCTAACTAAATGGTTGTGTTCATAGCTCCAACAGTGTAGTAATATCTAACTAAATGGTTGTGTTCCTAGCTCCAACAGTGCAGTAATATCTAACTAAATGGTTGTGCAGTTGGCTCGAACAGTGCAGTAATATCTAACTAAATGGTTGTGTCATTGGCTCCAACAGTAATATCTAACTAAATGCTTGTGTTCCTAGCTCCAACAGTGCAGTAATATCTAACTAAATGGTTGTGCAGTTGGCTCCAACAGTGCAGTAATATCTAACTAAATGGTTGTGTTCCTAGCTCCAACAGTGCAGTAATATCTAACTAAATGGTTGTGTTCAGTTGGCTCCAACAGTGCAGTAATATCTAACTAAATGGTTGTGTTCCTAGCTCCAACAGTAATATCTAACTAAATGCTTGTGTTCCTAGCTCCAACAGTGCAGTAATATCTAACTAAATGGTTGTGTTCCTAGCTCCAACAGTAATATCTAACTAAATGGTTGTGTTCCTAGCTCCAACAGTGCAGTAATATCTAACTAAATGGTTGTGTTCATAGCTCCAACAGTGCAGTAATATCTAACTAAATGGTTGTGTTCATAGCTCCAACAGTGCAGTAATATCTAACTAAATGGTTGTGTTCCGAGCTCCAACAGCGCAGTAATTTCAAACTAAATGGTTGTGTTTCTAGCTCCAACAGTAATATCTAACTAAATGGTTGTGTTCATAGCTCCAACAGTGCAGTAATATCTAACTAAATGGTTGTGTTCCTAGCTCCACAGTGCAGAAATATCTAACTAAATGGTTGCGTTCATAGCTCCAACAGTGCAGTAATATCTAACTAAATGGTTGTGTTCCTAGTTCCAACAGTAATATCTAACTAAATGGTTGTGTTCCTAGCTCCAACAGTGCAGTAATATCTAACTAAATGGTTGTGTTCATAGCTCCAACAGTGCAGTAATATCTAACTAAATGGTTGTGTTCATAGCTCCAACAGTGCAGTAATATCTAACTAAATGGTTGTGTTCATAGCTCCAACAGTGCAGTAATATCTAACTAAATGGTTGTGTTCATAGCTCCAACAGTGCAGTAATATCAAACTAAATGGTTGTGGTCCGAGCTCCAACAGCGCAGTAATATCAAACTAAATGGTTGTGTTCTTAGCTCCAACGGTAATATCTAACTAAATGCTTGTGTTCCTAGCTCCAACAGTGAAGTAATATCTAACTAAATGGTTGTGTTCTTAGCTCCAACAGTGCAGTAATATCTAACTAAATGGTTGTGTTGTTGGTTCCAACAGTGCAGTAATATCTAACTAAATGGTTGTGTTCCTAGCTCCAACAGTGCAGTAATATCTAACTAAATGGTTGTGTTAGTTGGCTCCAACATTGCAGTAATATCTAACTAAATGGTTGTGTTCCTAGCTCCAACGTAATATCTAACTAAATGGTTGTGTTTCTAGCTCCAACAGTGCAGTAATATCTAACTAAATGCTTGTGTTCATAGCTCCACAGTGCAGAAATATCTAACTAAATGGTTGCGTTCATAGCTCCAACAGTGCAGTAATATCTAACTAAATGGTTGTGTTCCTAGTTCCAACAGTAATATCTAACTAAATGGTTGTGTTCCTAGCTCCAACAGTGCAGTAATATCTAACTAAATGGTTGTGTTCATAGCTCCAACAGTGCAGTAATATCTAACTAAATGGTTGTGTTCATAGCTCCAACAGTGCAGTAATATCAAACTAAATGGTTGTGGTCCGAGCTCCAACAGCGCAGTAATTTCAAACTAAATGGTTGTGTTTCTAGCTCCAACAGTAATATCTAACTAAATGGTTGTGTTCATAGCTCCAACAGTGCAGTAATATCTAACTAAATGGTTGTGGTCCTAGCTCCACAGTGCAGAAATATCTAACTAAATGGTTGCGTTCATAGCTCCAACAGTGCAGTAATATCTAACTAAATGGTTGTGTTCCTAGTTCCAACAGTAATATCTAACTAAATGGTTGTGTTCCTAGCTCCAACAGTGCAGTAATATCTAACTAAATGGTTGTGTTCATAGCTCCAACAGTGCAGTAATATCTAACTAAATGGTTGTGTTCATAGCTCCAACAGTGCAGTAATATCTAACTAAATGGTTGTGTTCATAGCTCCAACAGTGCAGTAATATCTAACTAAATGGTTGTGTTCATAGCTCCAACAGTGCAGTAATATCAAACTAAATGGTTGTGGTCCGAGCTCCAACAGCGCAGTAATATCAAACTAAATGGTTGTGTTCTTAGCTCCAACGGTAATATCTAACTAAATGGTTGTGTTCCTAGTTCCAACAGTAATATCTAACTAAATGGTTGTGTTCATAGCTCCAACAGTGCAGTAATATCAAACTAAATGGTTGTGTTCTTAGCTCCAACGGTAATATCTAACTAAATGCTTGTGTTCCTAGCTCCAACAGTGAAGTAATATCAAACTAAATGGTTGTGTTCTTAGCTCCAACGGTAATATCTAACTAAATGGTTGTGTTGTTGGTTCCAACAGTGCAGTAATATCTAACTAAATGGTTGTGTTCCTCGCTCCAACAGTGCAGTAATATCTAACTAAATGGTTGCGCAGTTGGCTCCAACATTGCAGTAATATCTAACTATATGGTTGTGTTCCTCGCTCCAACGGTAATATCTAACTAAATGGTTGTGTTTCTAGCTCCAACAGTGCAGTAATATCTAACTAAATGCTTGTGTTCATAGCTCCACAGTGCAGTAATATCTAAATAAATGGTTGCGTTCATAGCTCCAACAGTGCAGTAATATCAAACTAAATGGTTGTGGTCCGAGCTCCAACAGCGCAGTACTATCTAACGAAATGGTTGTGTTCCTAGCTCCAATAGTAATATCTAACTAAATGGTTGTGTTCCTCGCTCCAACAGTGCAGTAATATCTAACTAAATGGTTGCGCAGTTGGCTCCAACATTGCAGTAATATCTAACTATATGGTTGTGTTCCTCGCTCCAACGGTAATATCTAACTAAATGGTTGTGTTTCTAGCTCCAACAGTGCAGTAATATCTAACTAAATGCTTGTGTTCATAGCTCCACAGTGCAGTAATATCTAAATAAATGGTTGCGTTCATAGCTCCAACAGTGCAGTAATATCAAACTAAATGGTTGTGGTCCGAGCTCCAACAGCGCAGTACTATCTAACGAAATGGTTGTGTTCCTAGCTCCAATAGTAATATCTAACTAAATGGTTGTGTTCATAGCGCCAACAGTGTAGTAATATCTAACTAAATGGTTGTGTTTCTAGCTCCAACAGTGCAGTAATATCTAACTAAATGGTTGTGTTGTTGGTTCCAACAGTGCAGTAATATCTAACTAAATGGTTATGTCATTGGCTCCAACAGTAATATCTAACTAAATGCTTGTGTTCCTAGCTCCACCAGTGCAGTAATATCTAACTAAATGGTTGTGTTCCTCGCTCCAACAGTGCAGTAATATCTAACTAAATGGTTGTGCAGTTGGCTCCAACAGTGCAGTAATATCTAACTAAATGGTTGTGTTCCTAGCTCCAACAGTGCAGTAATATCTAACTAAATGGTTGTGCAGTTGGCTCCAACAGTGCAGTAATATTTAACTATATGTTTGTGTTCCTCGCTCCAACGGTAATATCTAACTAAATGCTTGTGTTCCTAGCTCCACCAGTGCAGTAATATCTAACTAAATGGTTGTGTTCCTAGCTCCAACAGTAATATCTAACTAAATGGTTGTGTTATTGGCTCCAAAAGTGTAGAAATATCTAACTAAATGGTTGCGTTCATAGCTCCAACAGTGCAGTAATATCTAACTAAATGGTTGTGGTCCTAGCTCCAACAGCGCAGTAATATCTAACTAAATGGTTGTGTTCCTAGCTCCAATAGTAATATCTAACTAAATGGTTGTGTTCATAGCTCCAACAGTGTAGTAATATCTAACTAAATGGTTGTGTTCATAGCTAATATCTAACTAAATGGTTGTGTCATTGCCTCCAACAGTAATATCTAACTAAATGCTTGTGTTACTAGCTCCAACAGTGAAGTAATATCAAACTAAATGGTTGTGTTCCTAGCTCCAACGGTAATATCTAACTAAATGGTTGTGTTGTTGGTTCCAACAGTGCAGTAATATCTAACTAAATGCTTGTGTTACTAGCTCCAACAGTGAAGTAATATCAAACTAAATGGTTGTGTTCCTAGCTCCAACGGTAATATCTAACTACATGGTTGTGTTATTGGCTCCAAAAGTGTAGTAATATCTAACTAAATGTTTGTGTTCATAGCTCCACTTTTCAGTAATATCTAACTAAATGGTTGCGTTCATAGCTCCAACAGTGCAGTAATATCTAACTAAATGGTTGTGTTCATAGCTCCACTTTGCAGTTGGCTCCAACAGTGCAGTAATATCTAACTATATGGTTGTGTTCCTCGCTCCAACGGTAATATCTAACTAAATGGTTGTGTTTCTAGCTCCAACAGTGCAGTAATATCTAACTAAATGCTTGTGTTCCTAGCTCCATAGGTAATATCTAACTAAATGGTTGTGTTCCTAGCTCCACAGTGCAGTAATATCTAACTAAATGGTTGTGTTCATAGCTCCACAGTGCAGTAATATCTAACTAAATGGTTGTGTCATTGCTCCAACAGTAATATCTAACTAAATGCTTGTGTTCCTAGCTCCAACAGTAATATCTAACTAAATGGTTGTGTTGTTGGTTCCAACAGTGCAGTAATATCAAACTAAATGGTTGTGTTCCTAGCTCCAACAGTGCAGTAATATCTAACTAAATGGTTGTGTTCTAGCTCCAACAGTGCAGTAATATCTAACTAAATGGTTGTGTTCCTAGCTCCAACAGTATATCTAACTAAATGGTTGTGTTCATCCAACAGTCAGTAATATCTAACTAAATGGTTGTGTTCAGCTCCAACAGTAATATCTAACTAAATGGTTGTGTTCCTAGCTCCAACAGTGCAGTAATATCTAACTAAATGGTTGTGTTCCTAGCTCCAACAGTGCAGTAATATCTAACTAAATGGTTGTGTTCATAGCTCCAACAGTGCAGTAATATCTAACTAAATGGTTGTGTTCATAGCTCCAACAGTGCAGTAATATCTAACTAAATGGTTGTGGTCCGAGCTCCAACAGCGCAGTACTATCTAACTAAATGGTTGTGTTCCTAGCTCCAACAGTAATATCTAACTAAATGGTTGTGTTTTGGTTCCAACAGTGCAGTAATATCTAACTAAATGGTTGTGTTAGTTGGCTCCAACAGTGCAGTAATATCTAACTATATGGTTGTGTTCCTAGCTCCAACGGTAATATCTAACTAAATGGTTGTGTTTCTAGCTCCAACAGTGCAGTAATATCTAACTAAATGCTTGTGTTCCTAGCTCCAACAGTAATATCTAACTAAATGGTTGTGTTCATAGCTCCACAGTGCAGTAATATCTAACTAAATGGTTGCGTTCATAGCTCCAACAGTGCAGTAATATCAAACTAAATGGTTGTGGTCCGAGCTCCAACAGCGCAGTACTAACTAAATGGTTGTGTTCCTAGCTCCAACAGTGCAGTAATATCTAACTAAATGGTTGTGTTCATAGCTCCACCAGTGCAGTAATATCTAACTAAATGGTTGTGTCATTGCTCCAACAGTAATATCTAACTAAATGGTTGTGTTTCTAGCTCCAACAGTGCAGTAATATCTAACTAAATGCTTGTGTTCCTAGCTCCAACAGTGATATCTAACTAAATGGTTGCGTTATTGGCTCCAACAGTACAGTAATATCTAACTAAATGGTTGTGTTCCTAGCTCCAACAGTAATATCTAACTAAATGGTTGTGGTCCTAGCTCCAACAGTGCAGTAATATCTAACTAAATGGTTGTGTTCCTAGCTCCAACAGTGCAGTAATATCTAACTAAATGGTTGTGTTCATAGCTCCACAGTGCAGTAATATCTAACTAAATGGTTGCGTTCATAGCTCCAACAGTGCAGTAATATCAAACTAAATGGTTGTGGTCCGAGCTCCAACAGCGCAGTACTATCTAACGAAATGGTTGTGTTCCTAGCTCCAACGGTAATATCTAACTAAATGGTTGTGTTTTTGGTTCCAACAGTGCAGTAATATTTAACTAAATGGTTGTGCAGTTGGCTCCAACAGTGCAGTAATATCTAACTAAATGGTTGTGTTTCTAGCTCCAACAGTGCAGTAATATTTAACTAAATGCTTGTGTTCCTAGCTCCAACAGTAATATCTAACTAAAGGGTTGTGTTCATAGCTCCACAGTGCAGTACTATCTAACGAAATGGTTGTGTTCCTAGCTCCAACAGTGCAGTAATATCTAACTAAATGGTTGTGTTCATAGCTCCACAGTGCAGTAATATCTAACTAAATGGTTGTGTCATTGCCTCCAACAGTAATATCTAACTTAATGCTTGTGTTCCTAGCTCCAACAGTAATACCTAACTAAATGGTTTTGTTGTTGGTTCCAAGAGTGCAGTAATATCAAACTAAATGCTTGTGTTCCTCGCTCCAACGGTAATATCTAACTAAATGGTTGTGTTTCTAGCTCCAACAGTGCAGTAAGATCTAACTAAATGTTTGTGTTCCTAGCTCCAACAGTGATATCTAACTAAATGGTTGCGTTATTGGCTCCAACAGTACAGTAATATCTAACTAAATGGTTGTGTTCCTAGCTCCAACAGTAATATCTAACTAAATGGTTGTGGTCCTAGCTCCAACAGTGCAGTAATATCTAACTAAGTGGTTGTGTTCCTAGCTCCAATAGTAATATCTAACTAAATGGTTGTGTTCATAGCTCCAACAGTGCAGTAATATCTAACTAAATGGTTGTGTCATTGCCTCCAACAGTAATATCTAACTAAATGCTTGTGTTCCTAGCTCCAACAGTGCAGTAATATCAAACTAAATGGTTGTGTTCATAGCTCCACAGTGCAGTAATATCTAACTAAATGGTTGCGTTCATAGCTCCAACAGTGCAGTAATATCAAACTAAATGGTTGTGGTCCGAGCTCCAACAGCGCAGTACTATCTAACGAAATGCTAAAAAAAAGCTTGTTAGCAGGAACAGCTTTTGAGCCATCAACCTCTGGGTTA
>NW_025748389.1:0-25000 GCF_021184085.1 Oncorhynchus gorbuscha
ATTAGCCTGGCAGACGGACAGACACAGGGACAGATGCTGGCTGACTAGCCTGGCCCTGTGTTGACATTTTCTCTCCTTGAATACAGACTTTGATTGGTTTTGATCGGTCCAAAGTGCCCTGGTTCCCTCGCTGTAGAGTGACAGTGATGACACTCATTAAAGAGCACTGCTCAAATCTCAGATGACACCCTATTCCAACCTTTCTAAAGGCCAAGACCAATAGTAGTGCACTCTGGGTAAATGGTGCAGCGGAGAGTGATCCCACAACACCGCTGATGACATCACTCTGACCATGCCCACTGTGTTCACTATCCCCAGACTGAAGCCTAACTAATTCACCAGGTAGTTTGTATTTTCAGTCCTATGCCCCTCTAACCCTAACAGGAAGTAACCTTACTTAGCCAACACAAGTGGATGTTTCTTTTTGGCAGTACGGTAACGTGCTGTAACAGTTTGGACACTCGGTACTAGATGTCAATGCGAAGGATAAACTGGTGGCGCTGAGAGAGATGAGGTGTGCTGTCCTCCCTGACTGACTGAACAGAGAGGAGGCTGGCCTCTCAGACGTCCTCCCTGACTGACTGAACAGAGAGGAGGCTGGCCTCTCAGACGTCCTCCCTGACTGACTGAACAGAGAGGAGGCTGGCCTCTCAGACGTCCTCCCTGACTGACTGAACAGAGAGGAGGCTGGCCTCTCAGACGTCCTCCCTGACTGACTGAACAGAGAGGAGGCTGGCCTCTCAGACGTCCTCCCTGACTGACTGAACAGAGAGGAGGCTGGCCTCTCAGACGTCCTCCCTGACTGACTGAACAGAGAGGAGACTGGCCTCTCAGACGTCCTCCCTGACTGACTGAACAGAGAGGAGGCTGGCCTCTCAGACGTCCTCCCTGACTGACTGAACAGAGAGGAGGCTGGCCTCAGACGTCCTCCCTGACTGACTGAACAGAGAGGAGGCTGGCCTCTCAGACGTCCTCCGTGACTGACTGAACAGAGAGGAGGCTGGCCTCTCAGACGTCCTCGCTGACTGAACAGAGAGGAGGCTGGCCTCTCAGATCTTACTGACTGAACAGAGAGGAGGCTGGCCCTCTGGATACTGACTGACTGAACAGAGAGGAGAGGCTGGCCTCTCAGACCTTACTGACTGACTGAACAGAGGAGCTGGCCTCTCAGACCTTACTGACTGACTGAACAGAGAGGCACGGCCTCTCGGACGTCCTCCCTGACTGACTGACAGAGAGGAGGCTGGCCTCTGAGCGTCCTCCCTGACTGACTGAACAGGCTGGCCTCATATGATGATGCACAGACATCCTCTGAGCCAGCCCCAGTAATCTCTCTGGCCTAAACTGTTGACTCCTATGGTTCTTCTCTGTTTGACCTTCTCTCCGCTGAGAGCTCTTAGTTAACCCACTTTAGGACAAAGTGGTAATGACACAAATATATTGCACAGTTTTTTTTTTTGTCCATCTGAAATAGCGTGTCTTATCAGACTCAGCCATAACGAGCCAGAAGGACCAACAATAGATTACCACACCAGGGGCTAATGTAATATAATGTATCAATATTTAGATGCTATGGTGATTTCAGGGGCCGGGCATCTTCTGTTCCAGCGCTTGCTACGGTGGTGGTGGTGGTGGGCTTATTCACTGCTAGGCCGCGCTGCTAATTACCAGCATAATTGAAGTGGCGACTGCCTGCCCTGGGCGTCTGCAGTACGAGCGGCTCTAGGGAGTGTGTGTGTGTGTGTGTGTGTGTGTGTGTGTGTGTGTGTGTGTGTGTGTGTGTGTGTGTGTGTGTGTGTGTGTGTGTGTGTGTGTGTGTGTGTGTTGATCAGTTACAGCAGGTAGGCTATATCTGACCTGACACGGCTCTGATTTGAACCAGCATTGTCCTTTCCCTTGGTGTTTAGTGTTGTGGTTGATCAGTTACAGCAGGTAGGCTATATCTGACCTGACACGGCTCTGATTTGAAGGATTGGTTGATTTTCATTCGCCTGTATAACAAAATCATCTAATATTCACATTTTTACATACATGTAGATCAAGATGCAGCTTAAATCAATATAGACTGGAGTCAAATTAGATGGTGAGGTATGGCTCTCCTAACTGTGGTGTGTCTTAGAGATGGTGAAGTATGGCTCTCCTAACTGTGGTGTGTCTAAGAGATGGTGAGATATGGCTCTCCTAACTGTGGTGTGTCTAAGAGATGGTGAGGTATGGCTCTCCTAACTGTGGTCTAAGAGATGGTGAGGTATGGCACTCTCCTAACTGTGGTGTGTCTAAGAGATGGTGAGGTATGGCACTCTCCCTAACTGTGGTGTGTCTAAGAGATGGTGAGGTATGGCTCTCCTAACTGTGGTGTGTCTTAGAGATGGTGAGGTATGGCTCTCCTAACTGTGGTGTGTCTTAGAGATGGTGAAGTATGGCTCTCCTAACTGTGGTGTGTCTAAGAGATGGTGAGGTATGGCACTCTCCTAACTGTGGTGTGTCTAAGAGATGGTGAGGTATGGCTCTCCTAACTGTGGTGTGTCTAAGAGATGGTGAGGTATGGCACTCTCCTAACTGTGGTGTGTCTAAGAGATGGTGAGGTATGGCTCTCCTAACTGTGGTGTGTCTAAGAGATGGTGTCTAAGAGATGGTGAGGTATGGCTCTCCTAACTGTGGTGTGTCTTAGAGATGGTGAGGTATGGCTCTCCTAACTGTGGTGTGTCTTAGAGATGGTGAAGTATGGCTCTCCTAATGTGGTGTGTCTAAGAGATGGTGAGGTATGGCAACTCTCCTAACTAAGAGATGGTGAGGTGTGTCTAAGAGATGGTGAGGTATGGCACTCTCCTAACTGTGGTGTGTCTAAGAGATGGTGAGGTTGGCACTCTCCTAACTGTGGTGTGTCTAAGAGATGGTGAGGTATGGCTCTCCTAACTGTGGTGTGTCTTGGCCTAAAGGAGTTCTTCAACCCCTCTTGTGCAGTTGCAGACTAACATTGTCCCCTGGTGCCACTGTGTTTTCAGTTGGTGGCACCAGCCCCTGATTTGGTCACCGATTGTTATCCTCGACGTCACTCAATATAAAAAAACGTGTTTTTCATGTTGTGACATAAAATATTTTTATGTGCAACTTAATCCCTAATCATGACTTCCAGTTGTCAATGTGCTATTTTTTTGTTATATTTTACTGTTAATATAGGACTCCAGAACGTGTTTTTTTAAATCGAGATGAATTTGACTTGCATATTTATGTGGTCTATTATCGTAGGTACATTTTAATTGGGGCTCATTCACTACCTGAGTAATTGGAACCTCAAAACACTTTAGCAAGATTGCTAACTCTAAATATAATACCCACTGCTAGTAGCCGTGTACAGTGCCTTCAGAAGGTATTCATGACCCTCGATTTATTCCACATCCCACATCTACACACAATACCCCATAATGACATTTGAAAACATGTTTTTGTTGTTGTTTTTAAAAAACATTTTTGCAAATTTATTGAAAATGAAATGCAGAAAGATCTAATTTACATAAGTATTCACACCACTGAGTCAATACATGTTAAGAATCACCTTTGGCAGTAAGATTACAGCTGTGCGTCTTTCTGGGTAAGTCTTTAAGAGCTGTGAGTCTTTCTGGGTAAGTCTCTAAGAGCTGAGTCTTTCTGGGTAAGTCTCTAAGAGCTTTCCTCTCCTGGATTGTACAATATTTGCACATTTCAGCTCTGTCAGTTAGTTGTTGATCATTGCTAGACAGATATTTTCAAGTCCTGCCATAGATTTTCAAGAAGATTTAAGTAAAGAAATAACTAGGCCACTCAAGAACATGTGAGTCTTGTCTGGGTAACCAACTCCAGTGTATATTTAGCCTTGTGTTTTATCTTATTTTCCTGCTGAATGGTGAATTTGTTTTCAGTGTCTGTTGAAAAGCAGACTGAAGCAGGTTTTCCTCTAGGGATTTGCCTGTGTTTAGCTCCATTCCGTTTCTTTTATCCTGAAAAACTCCCCCAGTCCATAACAATTACAAGCATACCCATAACATGATGCAGCCACCACTATGCTTGAAAATATGGAGAGTGGTACTCAATAATGTGTTGTATTGGACCCCCAAATGTAACTTTGTATTCAGGCCAGAGTTCATTTCTTTGCCAAATTTGAGCAGTTTTCTTTAAGAGCTTATTGCAAACAAGTGCATGTTTTGGAATATTTTTTTAATTCTCAACAGGCTTCCTTCCTCCTTTTCACTCTGTTGTTTAGGTTAGTATTGTGGAGTAACTACAATGCTGTTTTAAAGTCACCATTAGCCTCATGGTGAAATCCCTGCAAGCTTTCCTTTCTCCCCGGCAACTGAGTTGGGAAGGACGTCTGTATCTTTGGGTGTATTGATACACCATACAAAGTGTCATTAATAACTTCACCATGCTCATAGGAGATATTCAATGAAGCTTTTAGTTGCCCTGTTGTGAGGATAGGTTAGGGAGGGAGGGAGTGGGGAGGGAGGGTTAGGGCTGGTGGGATAGGTTAGGAGGGAGGGTTAGGGAGGAGGCTGGGTTCAGTGAGTATCATGTGGCTACTGTCTTTCATCCTTTGCGTTTAAAGAGCCACGAGGTGAAACGTGAAAATGGGTCTCATGATGTCTCTCTAATGGCCATAGCAGGTACTTTTATTTTCTCTAATCTCCCTCCCTCCCTCCCTCCCTCCCTCCCTCCCTCCCTCCCTCCCTCCCTCCCTCCCTCCCTCCTCCCTCCCTCCCTCCCTCCCTCCCTCCCTCCCTCCCTATCCCTCCCTCCCTCCCTCCCTCCCTCCCTCCCTCCCTCCCTCCCTCCCTCCCTCCCTCCCTCCCTCCCTCCCTCCCTCCCCCCTCCCTCCCTCCCTCCCTCCCTCCCTTCCCCTTACTCTCTCTCTATTGCAAACAAGTGCATGTTTCTCTCTATTTCTTTCTCTCTCTCTCTCTCTTCCTCTCTCTCTCTCTCTCTCTCTCTGTCTGTTCTGTCTGTCTGTCTGTCTGTCTGTCTCTCTCTCTCTCCCTCCCCCCTGCCTGTCATGGTGAAAGTGGCAGCTGTGCCGTGTGTGTCCAATCCCCTCCCCTCACAGCCTTAATTCACACCAGAGTCATTTGATTTGGGCGTTTGGGTCCACTGCTTACATTTAAAGCAGTCTCCCATGTACATTGCCATCCAGTATTTGTGATGGCAGCTGTAGAACAGAACAGAACTGATTCCACAGAGAGAGTGCAGTAGAACAGAACAGAACTGATTCCACAGAGAGAAGGCTGTAGAACAGAACAGAACTGATTCCACAGAGAGAAGGCTGTAGAACAGAACAGAACTGATTCCACAGAGAGAAGGCTGTAGAACAGAACAGAACTGATTCCACAGAGAGAAGGCTGTAGAACAGAACAGAACTGATTCCACAGAGAGAAGGCTGTAGAACAGAACAGAACTGATTCCACAGAGAGAAGGCTGTAGAACAGAACACCGCTGGCTCAGAACTTTGCATAAAAAGGTTAACAGATTTAAAACAGGAAGAACTGTTTTGCATTTGGATAACTTTTTCAGAACTGATAGGTCACGTGTCTGTCTGTCTGTCTGTCTGTCTCTCACGAAGATAGGCTGGAAGGAACTGAAACAGTGGGCTGTGAACGTAGCCAGAAGCTGTGTGCCAGAACAGAACTGATTGAGAGTCTTTGAACAGAACAGAACTGATTCCACAGAGAGAGAGCTGTCCACTGATTCCACAGAGAGAAGGCTGTAGAACAGTGATTCAAGAGAGGTGTGAACAGATCTGTGTGTGTGTGAACAGAACAGAACTGATTCCACAGAGAGAAGGTTGTAGAACAGAACAGAACTGATTCCACAGAGAGAAGGCTGTAGAACAGAACAGAACTGATTCCACAGAGAGAGTGCTGTAGAACAGAACAGAACTGATTCCACAGAGAGAAGGCTGTTGAACAGAACAGAACTGATTCCACAGAGAGAAGGCAGTAGAACAGAACAGAACTGATTCCACAGAGAGAGTGCTGTAGAACAGAACAGAACTGATTCCACAGAGAGAGCGCTGTAGAACAGAACAGAGCTGATTTGCATAAAAACGGTTAACAGATTTAAAACAGGAAGTGTTTTGCATTTGGATAATTTTTCCCTTTTCTTCGGCGTCGTTAGGTCACGTGGGATACTGTGGGAAGGTGAAACAGGCCTCGTGATGAAGTGTGTGTGTGTTGAGTGTCTGATGAGTGTGTGTGTGTGTGTGTGTGTGTGTGTGTGTGTGTGTGTGTGTGTGTGTGTGTGTGTGTGTGTGTGTGTGTGTGTGTGTGTGTGTGTGTGTGTGTGTGTGTGTGTGTGTGTGTGTGTGTCTGATGAGCATGGGGAGGTTAACCCGTGTGTTCTTCTCAGAATCCTGATTTCCGTCTACAACAGGAGGTTTAACCCTTCACCGCTCTGCTCTAAAGCTGTAGAGCTGTTCTGTTCCTGGGGCTGCGCCCCAAACAACACCCTATTTAGGAATGTGGCCCCTGGTCAAAAGAAGTGCACTATTTTATATAGATCAGGGGAGTTTGGTTTTAGCTGTCCTGTGTCAAACATGGGTTTGTCAAATAGTTTTGAACTCTTGAGCTGCTGTTAATTTAGCTCCTGGGGAGGACAACACTGGACAAGGCCCAGAAGATGTGCTCTGGGGGTTTTGGGTCAAACACATTTGTCAAATACTTGAGCTGCTCTGGTCCAAAAGAAGCTCAGAGGATATAGTATCAGGGAGATCTACAGTTTGGTTTTAGCTGTCCTGTGTCAAACATTAAGTTACTTCAGTCAAATAGTATTTGAACTCTTGAGCTAAACTGTTAATTTAGCTCTTAAATCCGACTCCAAGATCAATAACTGGGGTTTGGGTCAAACACATTTGTCAAATATTAGTTGAGTTACCACGAACTCAAGTGTATTAGTTGAGGGGGTTCGTTGAGGCCCAAACCGCTGACTCCTAAAGAACTCAAGTGTATTAGTTGAGTTGTCGGTATCGTTGAGGGCCCAAACACGCTGACTCTAAAGAACTCAAGTGTATTAGTTGAGTTACCCGGTATCGTTGAGGGCCCAAACCGCTGACTCAAGAACTCAAGTGTATTAGTTGAGTTACCCGGTATCGTTGAGGGCCCAAACCGCTGACTCTACAGAACTCAAGTGTATTAGTTGAGTTACCCGGTATCGTTGAGGGCCCAAACCGCTGACTCCTACAGAACTCAAGTGTATTAGTTGAGTTACCCGGTATCGTTGAGGGCCCAAACCGCTGACTCCTACAGAACTCAAGTGTATTAGTTGAGTTACCCGGTATCGTTGAGGGCCCAAACCGCTGACTCCTACAGAACTCAAGTGTATTAGTTGAGTTACCCGGTATCGTTGAGGGCCCAAACCGCTGACTCCTACAGAACTCAAGTGTATTAGTTGAGTTACCCGGTATCGTTGAGGGCCCAAACCGCTGACTCCTACAGAACTCAAGTGTATTAGTTGAGTTACCCGGTATCGTTGAGGGCCCAAACCGCTGACTCCTACAGAACTCAAGTGTATTAGTTGAGTTACCCGGTATCGTTGAGGGCCCAAACCGCTGACTCCTACAGAACTCAAGTGTATTAGTTGAGTTACCCGGTATCGTTGAGGGCCCAAACCGCTGACTCCTAAAGAACTCAAGTGTATTAGTTGAGTTACCCGGTATCGTTGAGGGCCCAAACCGCTGACTCCTAAAGAACTCAAGTGTATTAGTTGAGTTACCCGGTATCGTGGAGGGCCCAAACTGCTGACTCCTACAGAACTCAAGTGCCCCTCACAAACTTCAAACTAAATAAATATATCCTCAAATACTTTATGTTGATACCCGTACTCCACCCAGCAGGTTTGGGTGCGACGGCGGAGCTCATGCCCCCCAGAGGGAAATTGGCTCTGCAGCAGTAGAGCACATCAAACATGAGACCACAATGATACACAATGGAAGTGATCTTCCATGTCTATTCCTTACTGGGATAGACATCCTTCCTCAGAACCTACTGGAACAGCAGCTGGTTCTAAACTCTCTGTTCTTAGAATGAAACTCTCTGAGTTCTTAGAATGAAACTCTCTTTGAGTTCTTGAGAAACTTCTTAGTTCTTAGAATGAAACTCTCTTTGAGTTCTTAGAATGAAACTCTCTGAGTTCTTAGAATGCTCTGATTCCTCTTCTCCTGAACACTCCCTATTCCACTTAGTCACCTCAGTAGGGTGGAATTAGATTGGGATTTTATAGATGTGATCCCTAATTTGTAAGGAATGTAAGTTTAGCACCTTGAAGTCTTGCCGTTTTATTGAAGAAAAGGTTGACGTGGACGGTGTCGGTAATGGACTGACTGAGTGTGTGATTTTATATGTTGTGCCTTCAAGTTACAGACGTCATTTGCATTGCATATATGTGCAAAAGTGTAGAAAATTAGAAACCATTTTTGATGGGTTGAATTGGGTTGTTTTTAATCTTTCCCTGCTGCTGAAAGAGCCCCGGTATGTGATTTGTTATTGTATAAAGCTGAGAACTCATCAGGGAAGTTGAAGTCTGATTTGAGTTTGAGTTGAACCTCTTATATTCTGGATTGATTTAAGGGTTTCAGTCAAATCTCTATTTTCCTAATCACAGATTCTGATCATTTCAGCACATTGCCCACTGCCTCACTCAAGTAAAATACCAAATTACAAATTGACATAAACTGCTGTCTGCAATCTTAATCCTAATGAATATGCTAATAGTATTGAATTTCAGGCTGTAGGGAAAGAGTGCCTTTCCATAATCACACAGTTCGATACTTTGTGAAGGATTTATTTCCCTCCAAAACTTGAGCTCTGTAGAGACGGGTCTGAAAACACCCTGATGCAATGCTAATGCAATTAACACTCTATTCAACTGTAGGACAAGACCTAGGCTGCCTCCCAAATAGCACCCTATTCTCTACCAATTAACACTCTATTCAACTAGGACCAGACCTAGGGAGCACCCTATTCTCTACCAATTAACACTCTATTCAACTGTAGGACCAAAGACCTAGGCTGCTTCCCAAATAGCACCCTATTCTCTACCAATTAACACTTTATTCAACTGTAGGACCAAAGACCTAGGCTGCTTCCCAAATAGCACCCTATTCTCTACCAATTAACACTTTATTCAACTGTAGGACCAAAGACCTAGGCTGCTTCCCAAATAGCACCCTATTCTCTACCAATTAACACTCTATTCAACTGTAGGACCAGACCTAGGCTGCTTCCCAAATGGCACCCTAATTCTCTACCAAGTGACACTCTATTCAACTGTAGGACCAAGACCTAGGCTGCTTCCCAAATAGCACCCTAATTCTCTACCAAGTGCACTACTTTTTTAGTTCACAATGTAGGGAATAGGATGCTATTTGGGATGGATACATACTCCCAACCCTCAATGGTACCAGACAACCTGTATATAACTCATTAGGGCTTCTCTCTCTCTCTCTCTCTCTCTCTCTCTCTCTCTCTCTCTCTCTCTCTCTCTCTCTCTCTCTCTCTCTCTCTCTCTCTCTCTCTCTCTCTCTCTCTCTCTCTCTCGCCTTCTCTCTCTCTCTCTCTCTCTCTCTCTCTCTCTCTCTCTCTCTTCCCTTCCCATTTCTTTCTCTCCCTCTTTCGTCTCTCTTCTCTCTCTCCCCCTTTTCTCTTCTCTCTCCTCTGTCTCTCCTTCTTTCTCTCCCTCACTCTTCCCCTTGCGTCTCTGTCTCTCCCTCTTTCTCTCCCTCTCTCCCCCCCATTTCCTCTCCCTCTGTCTCTCCTTCTTTCTCTCCCTACTCTCTCCGTCTCGTCTCTGTCTCTCTCCTTCTTTCTCTCCCTACTCTCTCCTCTGCGTCTCTCTCTCCCTCTTTCTCTCCCTACTCTCTCCTCTGCGTTCTGTCTCTCCTCTTTCTCTCCCTACTCTCTCCTCTCGTCTCTCTCTCTCCTTCTTTCTCTCCCTACTCTCTCTCTCGTTCTCTCTCTCCTTCTTTCTTTCTCCCCCTCTCTCTCCTCTGCGTTCTGTCTCTCCCTCTTTCTCTCCCTACTCTCTCCTCTGCGTTCTCTCTCTCCTTCTTTCTCTCCCTACTCTCTCCTCTGCGTTCTCTCTCTCCTTCTTTCTCTCCCTACTCTCTCCTCTGCGTTCTCTCTCTCCTTTCTCTCCCTACTCTCTCCTCTGCGTCTCTGTCTCTCCCTCTTTCTCTCCCTACTCTCTCCTCTGCGTTCTCTCTCTCCCTCTTTCTCTCCCTACTCTCTCCTCTGCGTTCTCTCTCTGGCACTGTGGCATCTGCTTCTTGGAACAGTCTGTAGATTGCTGATTTACATATTGAATGAGTGCAGCAGGCCTTGCCAGTATATACCCACACCAGCCTTATCCGCACGATCAACAAGACTGAACAAAACCCTGGAAATGAATGGACTGACTGATGCAAGAGGAGAGACATCACACACACACACACACACACACACACACACACACACACACACACACACACACACACACACACACACACACACACACACACACACACACACACACACACACACACACACACACACACACACACACACACACACACACACACACACACACACACACACACACACACACACACACACACACACACACACACACACACACACACAGTCTTAGCAGACCTTCTGTCCTCCTTTCACATGACCAGCCGAGATCCTGTCTCCGGTCCCTGGCGGACAGAACGAGAGGGATAATGAGAAAGAAAAGCGAGGGCCACACAGCCCGGCACACGGCTGGCACGCCCCCCAGCCACCTCACGCTCAGTCACACGCTCTCCCCCACTCCTACTGCCGCTCGCTCTCCCTGGTACGCCCCCCAGCCACCTCACGCTCAGTCACACGCTCTCCCCCACTCCTACTGCCGCTCGCTCTCCCTGGTACGCCCGCGAGCGGTAGACAAACATGTGCGCACGCACACTCTTCTGAGGGCCACACGGAGTGACATCTAGAGAAGGGGTTCATTGTTCCCCTCAGCCCCCCCCTCTCTGTCTTCACGCTCCGCTGAGCAGCTAGCTAAGTCCCTAAACTGTTTTGGGGGGGGAAAGGGTTCCATATTGATCCAAACGGGGATCTGTCACTTGCTTCATATGTGGAACCCTTAAGAGTTCTATATAGAACCCTTTTTATAAGGTTCTTTAATCAGAACCCTGGGGGTTCTTGTCAACGGAAATAAAATACGTTCCATACAGAACCCTTTTTATAAGGTTCTACATGAACCCCCAGGGTTCTGATCGGAAACTAAATATGTTCCATACAGAACCCTTTTTATAAGGTTCTACATGAACCCCCAGGGTTCTGATCGGAAACTAAATATGTTCCATACAGAACCCTTTTTATAAGGTTCTACATGAACCCCCAGGGTTCTGATCGGAAACTAAATATGTTCCATACACAGAACCCTTTTTATAAGGTTCTACATGAACCCCCAGGGTTCTGATCGTAAACGGAAACTAAATATGTTCCATACAGAACCCTGTATGGTGCCGTTGATGAATTATGGCAATTAATAAATAGTAATATTTCTAGCAAAGAATATAATATATTAACCAATTAAATATTGGTCAAATGAATACCAGCATAGTTTTAGAGATTTGATTGTCATTATCTGCAAACATAAGTGGGGAAAACTCAAGCAGAGAGAGACAGGTGGAACAAGCAGAGAGAGACAGGTGGAACAAGCAGAGAGAGACAGGTGGAACAAGCAGAGAGAGACAGGTGGAACAAGCAGAGAGAGACAGGTGGAACAAGCAGAGAGAGACAGGTGGAACAAGCAGAGAGAGACAGGTGGAACAAGCAGAGAGAGACAGGTGGAACAAGCAGAGAGAGACAGGTGGAACAAGCAGAGAGAGACAGGTGGAACAAGCAGAGAGAGACAGGTGGAACAAGCAGAGAGAGACAGGTGGAACAAGCAGAGAGAGACAGGTGGAACAAGCAGAGAGAGACAGGTGGAACAAGCAGAGAGAGACAGGTGGAAGAAGCAGAGAGAGGCAGGTAGAACAAGCAGAGAGAGACAGGTGGAACAAGCAGAGAGAGACAGGTGGAACAAGCAGAGAGAGACAGGTGGAAGAAGCAGAGAGAGACAGGTGGAACAAGCAGAGAGAGACAGGTGGAACAAGCAGAGAGAGACAGGTGGAACAAGCAGAGAGAGACGGGTGGAACAAGTAGAGAGAGACAGGTGGAACAAGCAGAGAGAGACGGGTGGAACAAGTAGAGAGACAGGTGGAACAAGCAGAGAGAGACGGGTGGAACAAGTAGAGAGAGACAGGTGGAACAAGCAGAGAGAGGCAAGCAGAGAGAGACAGGTGGAACAAGCAGAGAGAGACAGGTGGAACAAGCAGAGAGAGACAGGTGGAACAAGCAGAGAGAGGCAGGTGGAACAAGCAGAGAGAGACAGGTGGAACAAGTAGAGAGGCAGGTGGAACAAGCAGAGAGAGACAGGTGGAACAAGCAGAGAGAGACAGGTGGAACAAGTAGAGAGGCAGGTGGAACAAGTAGAGAGACAGGTGGAACAAGCAGAGAGAGACAGGTGGAACAAGCAGAGAGAGACAGGTGGAACAAGTAGAGAGAGACAGGTGGAACAAGCAGAGAGAGACGGGTGGAACAAGTAGAGAGAGACAGGTGGAACAAGCAGAGAGAGACGGGTGGAACAAGTAGAGAGACAGGTGGAACAAGCAGAGAGAGACGGGTGGAACAAGTAGAGAGAGACAGGTGGAACAAGCAGAGAGAGGCAAGCAGAGAGAGACAGGTGGAACAAGCAGAGAGAGACAGGTGGAACAAGCAGAGAGAGGCAGGTGGAACAAGCAGAGAGAGACAGGTGGAACAAGTAGAGAGGCAGGTGGAACAAGCAGAGAGAGACAGGTGGAACAAGCAGAGAGAGACAGGTGGAACAAGCAGAGAGGCAGGTGGAACAAGTAGAGAGACAGGTGGAACAAGCAGAGAGAGACAGGTGGAACAAGCAGAGAGAGACAGGTGGAACAAGCAGAGAGAGACAGGTGGAACAAGCAGAGAGAGGCAGGTGGAACAAGCAGAGAGAGGCAGGTGGAACAAGAGGCAAGCAGAGAGACAGGTGGAACAAGCAGAGAGAGACAGGTGGAACAAGCAGAGAGAGACAGGTGGAACAAGCAGAGAGAGACAGGTGGAACAAGCAGAGAGACAGGTGGAACAAGCAGAGAGAGACAGGTGGAACAAGTAGAGAGGCAGGTGGAACAAGCAGAGAGAGACAGGTGGAACAAGCAGAGAGAGACAGGTGGAACAAGCAGAGAGACAGGTGGAACAAGTAGAGAGAGACAGGTGGAACAAGTAGAGAGAGGCAGGTGGAACAAGCAGAGAGAGACAGGTGGAACAAGCAGAGAGAGACAGGTGGAACAAGCAGAGAGAGGCAGGTGGAACAAGCAGAGAGAGACAGGTGGAACAAGCAGAGAGAGACAGGTGGAACAAGCAGAGAGAGACAGGTGGAACAAGCAGAGAGAGACAGGTGGAACAAGCAGAGAGAGACAGGTGGAACAAGCAGAGAGAGACAGGTGGAACAAGCAGAGAGAGACAGGTGGAACAAGCAGAGAGAGACAGGTGGAACAAGCAGAGAGAGACAGGTGGAACAAGTAGAGAGAGGAGGGTGGACCGGGCGGGAGAGGCAGAGCAGTGACTGTATGCTTAGCAGGATGGTCCATGTCTCTAATCATCTTTGCTGGTAGCGATGTTGTTTCCATAAGTGGATGAGTTGAATCAGCATGTATGGTGAAGCACCAACCCTTAGTGACCTCTTCAAAAGGAGTTCATAATGACCACATTTTTATTGTTTTGTGTGACTACAGCTTCAGCGATAAAACACAAACATAGAGACCCGTTCTAAATGAGCGAGGCGTAGATCAGACCGACCAACACGACTTCCATGTGGTTGTCAGCAGCAGGAGACAGAGATCCATTGCCTCTGATAGTTGGGTTACTGCCAGACTGAGTAAAACGTAGTGTGTTAAGTCATGTAATGTGGTTAGAGGCAGGTAGCCTAGTGGTTAGAGGGGGAGGCAGGTAGCCTAGTGGTTAGAGGGGGTGGCAGGTAGCCTAGTGGTTAGAGGGGGAGGCAGGTAGCCTAGTGGTTAGAGGGGAGGCAGGTAGCCTAGTGGTTAGAGGGGAGGCAGGTAGCCTAGTGGTTAGAGGGGAGGCAGGTAGCCTAGTGGTTAGAGGGGGAGGCAGGTAGCCTAGTGGTTAGAGGGGGAGGCAGGTAGCCTAGTGGTTAGAGGGGGAGGCGGGTAGCCTAGTGGTTAGAGGGGAGGCGGGTAGCCTAGTGGTTAGAGGGGAGGCGGGTAGCCTAGTGGTTAGAGGGGGAGGCGGGTAGCCTAGTGGTTAGAGGGGGAGGCGGGTAGCCTAGTGGTTAGAGGGGGAGGCGGGTAGCCTAGTGGTTAGAGGGGGAGGCGGGTAGCCTAGTGGTTAGAGGGGGAGGCGGGTAGCCTAGTGGTTAGAGGGGAGGCGGGTAGCCTAGTGGTTGGAGGGGAGGGGTAGCCTAGTGGTTAGAGGGGAGGCGGGTAGCCTAGTGGTTAGAGGGGAGGCGGGTAGCCTAGTGGTTAGAGGGGAGGCGGGTAGCCTAGTGGTTAGAGGGGGAGGCGGGTAGCCTAGTGGTTAGAGGGGGAGGCGGGTAGCCTAGTGGTTAGAGGGGGAGGCGGGTAGCCTAGTGGTTAGAGGGGGAGGCGGGTAGCCTAGTGGTTAGAGGCGGGTAGCCTAGTGGTTAGAGGCGGGTAGCCTAGTGGTTAGAGGCGGGTAGCCTAGTGGTTAGAGGCGGGTAGCCTAGTGGTTAGAGGCGGGTAGCCTAGTGGTTAGAGGCGGGTAGCCTAGTGGTTAGAGGCGGGTAGCCTAGTGGTTAGAGGCGGGTAGCCTAGTGGTTAGAGGCGGGTAGCCTAGTGGTTAGAGGCGGGTAGCCTAGTGGTTAGAGGCGGGTAGCCTAGTGGTTAGAGGCGGGTAGCCTAGTGGTTAGAGGCGGGTAGCCTAGTGGTTAGAGGCGGGTAGCCTAGTGGTTAGAGGCGGGTAGCCTAGTGGTTAGAGGCGGGTAGCCTAGTGGTTAGAGGCGGGTAGCCTAGTGGTTAGAGGCGGGTAGCCTAGTGGTTAGAGGCGGGTAGCCTAGTGGTTAGAGGCGGGTAGCCTCGTGGTTAGAGGCGGGTAGCCTCGTGGTTAGAGGCGGGTAGCCTCGTGGTTAGAGGCGGGTAGCCTCGTGGTTAGAGGCGGGTAGCCTCGTGGTTAGAGGCGGGTAGCCTCGTGGTTAGAGGCGGGTAGCCTCGTGGTTAGAGGGGGAGGCGGGTAGCCTCGTGGTTAGAGGGGGAGGCGGGTAGCCTCGTGGTTAGAGGGGGAGGCGGGTAGCCTCGTGGTTAGAGGCGGGTAGCCTAGTGGTTAGAGGCGGGTAGCCTAGTGGTTAGAGGCGGGTAGCCTAGTGGTTAGAGGCGGGTAGCCTAGTGGTTAGAGGCGGGTAGCCTAGTGGTTAGAGGCGGGTAGCCTAGTGGTTAGAGGCGGGTAGCCTAGTGGTTAGAGGCGGGTAGCCTAGTGGTTAGAGGCGGGTAGCCTAGTGGTTAGAGGCGGGTAGCCTAGTGGTTAGAGGCGGGTAGCCTAGTGGTTAGAGGCGGGTAGCCTAGTGGTTAGAGGGGGAGGCGGGTAGCCTAGTGGTTAGAGGCGGGTAGCCTCGTGGTTAGAGCGTTGGACTAGTAACCGAAAGGTTACTAGATCAAATCCCCGAGCTGACAAGGTAAACATCTGTCTTTCTGCCCCTGAACAGGCAGTTAAAACCCACAGTTCCTAGGCCGTCATTGAAAATAAGAATTTGTTCTTAACTGACTTGCCTAGTTATATAAAGGTTAAATGATCAAATATTGATGCTCCAGATACTCATCTAGTTTAAAGAAGTGCCGTTTTATTGCTTCTTTAATCAGTACAACAGTTTTCAACTGTGCTAACATAATTGCAAAAGGGTTTTCTAATGATCAATGTGCCTTTTCAAATGATTAACTTGGATTAGCTGACACAACGTACCATTGGAACACAGGAGTGATGGCTGCTGATAATGGGTCTCTGTACACCTATGTAGATATTCCATTAAAAATCAGCCGTTTCCAGCTACAACAGTCATTTACAACATTAACAATTTCTACACTGTATTTCTGATCCCTTTGATGTTATTTTAATGGGCAAATTATTATTATTATTTTTCAAAAACAAGGTCATTTTTAAGTGACCCCAAACTGTTGAACGGTGGTGTATATTGACATATATTTAAATAATATAATAATAACCAACATATATATAGAATAGAATATAGAATATAGAACACCAAACGATCATTTGTAGAACTGTAGACACAAATGCACGTAGAATGTATGCACACATGACTGTAAGTCGCTTTGGATAAAAGCGTCTGCTAAATGGCATATATTATTATATTATTATTATAATGGGTGTGACAGCGAGAGAGGGAGAGCATTTTGGTGTGTGTGTGTGTGTGTGTGTGTGTGTGTGTGTGTGTGTGTGTGTGTGTGTGTGTGTGTGTGTGTGTGTGTGTGTGTGTGTGTGTGTGTGTGTGTGTGTGTGTGTGTGTGTGTGTGTGTGTGTGTGTGTGTGTGTGTGTGTGTGTGTACTGTAGAATTAGATTCCTGGAGAGGTAAGGGCACCGAGTTTTACTGCTAACCTGAGTCACAACGCTTATCATTACACACACTTTATTATAAAGAGAAAATATGTTTTCAGTGTCCCAAACGGTACCCTGTTCCTTATATAGTGCACTACTTTAGACCAGGGCCATACGGTACCCTGTTCCCTATATAGTGCACTACTTTAGTCCAGGGCCAAACGGTACCCTGTTCCCTATATAGTGCACTACTTTTGCCAGGAGCTCTGGTCTGTGTAGGGAATAGGGTGCCATTCGGGACTGAACCCGAGGTTAAAAGAGGGGCCTACACAACATGACCGCGTGTTTTCATTTCAGCATTAAGTATCTCCTTTCATCTCCTTTCAGTTGGAAAGGCTGTGCAGCGTGAGATTCTGTGGTGCATACCTTCCCTCCCTCTCTCCATCAACCATCTCCATCCACCCTCCATCCACCCTCCCCCTCTCCATCCACCCTCCCCCTCCATTCCCCCTCCCTCTCTCCATCAACCATCTCCATCCACCCTTTCCCTCTCCATCAAATCTCCCCCTCCATCCACCCTCTCCCTCTCCATCCACCCTCCCCCTCTCCATCAAATCTCCCCCTCCATCCATCAAATCTCCCCCTCCATCCACCCTCTCCCCCTCCATCCACCCTTTCCCCCTCCATCCACCCTTTGCCCCTCCATCCACCCTCTCCCCCTCCATCCACCCTCCCCCTCCATCCACCCTTTCCCCCTCCATCCACCCTCTCCCCTCCATCCACCCTCTCCCCTCCATCCAACCTCTCCCCCTCCATCCACCCTCTCCCCTCCATCCACCCTCTCCCCTCCATCCACCCTCTCCCCCTCCATCCACCCTCTCCCCTCCATCCACCCTCTCCCCCTCCATCCACCCTCCCCCATCCACCCTTTCCCCCTCCATCCACCCTTTCCCCCTCCATCCACCCTTTCCCCCTCCATCCACCCCTTTCCCCCTCCATCCACCCTTTCCCCCTCCATCCACCCTCTCCCCCTCCATCCACCCTCCCCCACCCCTCCCCTCTCCATCCACCCCTCCATCCACCCTCTCCATCCACCCTCTCCATCCACCCTTTCCCCCTCCATCCACCCTCTCCCCCTCCATCCACCCTCTCCCTCTCCATCCACCCTCCCCCTCTCCATCCACCATCTCCATCCACCCTCCCCCTCTCCATCCACCCTCTCCATCCACCCCCTCTCCATCCACCCTCTCCATCCACCCTCCCCTCTCCATCCACCCTCCCCTCTCCATCCACCCTCCCTCTCTCCATCCACCCTCCCCCCTCCATCCACCCCTCCTCTCCATCCACCCTCTCCATCCACCCTCCCCCCTCTCCATCCACCCTCTCCATCCACCCTCCCTCTCTCCATCCACCCTCCCCCTCTCCATCCACCCTCCCCTCTCCATCCACCCCTCCTCTCCATCCACCCCCCTCTCCATCCACCCCTCCTCTCCATCCACCCCTCCTCTCCATCCACCCCTCCTCTCCATCCACCCCTCCTCTCCATCCATCCAACCTCTACATCAACCCCCCCTCTCCATCCATCCCTCTCTCCTTTCACTCACCACCCTCCTGTAATCCTGCTCTCGTGTGTGTGTGTGTGTGTGTGTGTGTGTGTGTGTGTGTGTGTGTGTGTGTGTGTGTGTGTGTGTGTGTGTGTGTGTGTGTGTGTGTGTGTGTGTGTGTGTGTGTGTGTGTGTGTGTGTGTGTGTCTCTGATGATCAAAAAGCTAAATCTTGTGTGTCTGGGACATCATGTGCTGTAGTACTTAAAGCAGCAAGCCGATTAGTCTCGTTTCTGCTCTGGCTCATGTTGACAGTATTGTAGGCACCTTGTCTTTCCTGCAGCCCTCCGAGTAGAGGCTATAACAGACAGACCCTCCTGGAACCCCAAGACGGACCCTCCTGGAGCCCCTAGGCGGGGGCAGGCCCTCCTGGATCCCCAAGATGGGGGCAGGCCCTCCTGGATCCCCAAGATGGGGGCAGGCCCTCCTGGAGCCCCAAGATGGGGGCAGGCCCCCCTGGAGCCCCAAGATGGGGGCAGGCCCTCCTGGAGCCCCAAGATGGGGGCAGGCCCTCCTGGAGCCCCAAGATGGGGGCAGGCCCTCCTGGAGCCCCAAGATGGGGACAGGCCCTCCTGGAGCCCCAGGAGTTGGACACTGTTCAGGAGACTCCTATGTTGACTGAAGCCCCATAACATCCTGTTTGTCTAACGGTGATGCTTGGGCAATACACTACACCACTTCTAAAATCTTAACTTGGACGGGCTCACATTTCTTCGTCCCAAATCTTTCGTTCCGCCCATCCTCAACCCCAGGAAGTGGGTGCTCGTTTCTCGGGTCGTTGTAGGGCAAAAAAACAATGCCGGCGCGCAAACGGTGAGCTTCTTCATTAGTGGGGCTGTTATTATGTTGAGGAACATCCAAAAACAGACAGAGGTGCGGAATATGGACTTAATATGAACTAAACGTCAAACAAGATAATATTTTGGGCTTCTGTCATGGTAGGACAGGGATGTAATAGAGGTGGAGTTTGTTTTACATGGCCTGATGTCCCGGGTGTCTGGAGATATCAGTGAAGAACCAATGGTCTGGTCCAAAGGGAGCAAACGCCACACATCCGGGCCACTGGGCCACGTTCAACAAACCTGCCTATTTGAAAAGGCAGCTGCGTTCTCTCTACCAGTCTGTCCTCCGTCCCCTCGTTCTCTCTACCAGTCTGTCCTCCGTCCCCTCGTTCTCTCTACCAGTCTGTCCTCCGCCCTCCCCTCGTTCTCTCTACCAGTCTGTCCTCCGTCCCCTCGTTCTCTCTACCAGTCTGTCCTCCGTCACCTCGTTCTCTCTACCAGTCTGTCCTCCGTCCCCTCGTTCTCTCTACCAGTCTGTCCTCCGTCACCTCGTTCTCTCTACCAGTCTGTCCTCCGTCCCCTCGTTCTCTCTACCAGTCTGTCCTCCGTCCCCTCGTTCTCTCTGACAGTCTGTCCTCAGTTCTCTCTACCAGTCTGTCCTCCGTCCCTCGTTCTCTCTACCAGTCTGTCCTCCGTCCCCTCGTTCTCTCTACCAGTCTGTCCTCAGTCTGTTCTCTCTACCAGTCTGTCCGTCCCCTCGTTCTCTCTACCAGTCTGTCCTCCGTCCCCTCGTTCCTACCAGTCTGTCCTCCGTCCCCTCTCTACCAGTCTGTCCTCCGTCACCTAGTTCTCTCTACCAGTCTGTCCTCCGTCCCCTCGTTCTCTCTACCAGTCTGTCCTCCGTCACCTCGTTCTCTCTACCAGTCTGTCCTCAGTCACCTCGTTCTCTCTACCAGTCTGTCCTCCGTCCCTCGTTCTCTCTACCAGTCTGTCCTCCGTCCCCTCGTTCTCTCTACCAGTCTGTCCTCCGTCCCCTCGTTCTCTCTACCAGTCTGTCCTCCGTCCCCTCGTTCTCTCTACCAGTCTGTCCTCCGTCACCTCGTTCTCTCTACCAGTCTGTCCTCCGTCCCCTCGTTCTCTCTACCAGTCTGTCCTCCGTCCCCTCGTTCTCTCTACCAGTCTGTCCTCCGTCCCCTCGTTCTCTCTACCAGTCTGTCCTCCGTCCCCTCGTTCTCTCTACCAGTCTGTCCTCCGTCCCCTCGTTCTCTACCAGTCTGTCCTCAGTCACCTCGTTCTCTCTACCAGTCTGTCCTCCGTCCCCTCGTTCTCTCTACCAGTCTGTCCTCCGTCCCCTCGTTCTCTCTACCAATCTGTCCTCCGTCCCCTCGTTCTCTCTACCAGTCTGTCCTCCGTCCCCTCGTTCTCTCTACCAGTCTGTCCTCCGTCCCCTCGTTCTCTCTACCAGTCTGTCCTCCGTCCCCTCGTTCTCTCTACCAGTCTGTCCTCAGTCCCCTTGTTCTCTCTACCAGTCTGTCCTCCGTCACCTCGTTCTCTCTACCAGTCTGTCCTCCGTCCCCTCGTTCTCTCTACCAGTCTGTCCTCCGTCCCCTCGTTCTCTCTGACAGTCTGTCCTCAGTCCCCTCGTTCTCTCTACCAGTCTGTCCTCCGTCACCTCGTTCTCTCTACCAGTCTGTCCTCCGTCCCCGTTCTCTCTGCCAGTCTGTCCTCGTCCCCTCGTTCTCTCTGCCAGTCTGTCCTCCGTCCCTCGTTCTCTCCGCCAGTCTGTCCTCCCGTTCTCTCTGTCCTCTGTCCCCTCGTTCTCTCTACCAGTCTGTCCTCTGTCCCCTCGTTCTCTCTACCAGTCTGTCCTCTGTCCCCTCGTTCTCTCTACCAGTCTGTCCTCTGTCCCCTCGTTCTCTCTACCAGTCTGTCCTCTGTCCCCTCGTTCTCTCTACCAGTCTGTCCTCTGTCCCCTCGTTCTCTCCGCCAGTCTGTCCTCCGTCCCCTCGTTCTCTCTACCAGTCTGTCCTTCGTCCCCTCGTTCTCCCGGTCCACACGGGGCCTGGTGGTTGTTGTTGCATGGAATTAGGCTACTCATCCAAGATCCCATTAATCTTGTTGCCAGTTACTACAAGCGATTTGGTGTAAATACAAACTCTTAAACCCTCTCACTAAGGCTTTAAGCTTTTTCTCACACTTGAACATAAACAAAGCCTGCACGCTTAAATCCATAGATTCACCACCAAAACCCTTCTGCTCAGCTGTCCATTCTCAGAGGTGGTCTTTAGGGGGCGCTGTCCTCTCATACAGTCGACTAGAGGAGACCAAACGGGACGGCTGCCAGACCTGCAGCGTGTGTGTGTGTGTGTGTGTGTGTGTGTGTGTGTGTGTGTGTGTGTGTGTGTGTGTGTGTGTGTGTGTGTGTGTGTGTGTGTGTGTGTGTGTGTGTGTGTGTGTGTGTGTGTGTGTGTGTGTGTGTGTGTGTGTGTGTGTGTGTGTACGCCATCCCAGCAGGCAATGCACCACTAACTCTTCATCACTAATTGGAGTTTTAGGGACACCTTTTCATCACCATTATAACCATATAGCCAGGACTCTGAAACACACCATTATAACCATATAGCCAGGACTCTGAAACACACCATTATAACCATATAGTCAGGACTCTGAAACACACCTTTTCATCACCATTATAACCATATAGTCAGGACTCTGAAACACACCATTATAACCTCTGAAACACACCTTTTCATCACCATTATAACCATATAGTCAGGACTCTGAAACACACCTTTTCATCACCATTATAACCATATAGTCAGGACCTGAAACACACCTTTTCATCAACATTATAACCATATAGTCAGGACTCTGAAAACCTTTTCATCACCATTATAACCATATAGCCAGGACTCTGAAAAACATCACCATTATAACCATATAGCCAGGACTCTGAAACACCTTTTCATCACCATTATAACCAAATAGTCAGGACTCTGAAACACACCATTATAACCATATAGTCAGGACTCTGAAAAACACACCATTATAACCATATAGTCAGGACTCTGAAACACACCTTTTCATCAACATTATAACCCATATAGTCAGGACTCTGAAACACACCATTATAACCATATAGCCAGGACTCTGAAACACACCATTATAACCATATAGCCAGGACTCTGAAACACACCATTATAACCATATAGCCAGGACTCTGAAACACACCATTATAACCATATAGTCAGGACTCTGAAACACACCTTTTCATCAACATTATAACCATATAGTCAGGACTCTGAAACACACCATTATAACCATATAGCCAGGACTCTGAAAACACCATTATAACCATATTTTCATCACCATTATAACCATATAGTCAGGACTCTGAAACACACCTTTTCATCATTATAACCATAGCCAGGATGAAACACACCATTATAACCATATAGCCAGGACTCTGAAACACACCATTATAACCATATAGCCAGGACTCTGAAACACCTTTTCATCAACATTATAACCATATAGCCAGGACTCTGAAACACACCATTATAACCATATAGCCAGGACTCTGAAACACACCATTATAACCATATAGTCAGGACTCTGAAACACACCATTATAACCATATAGTCAGGACTCTGAAACACACCATTATAACCATATAGTTAGGACTCTGAAACACACCATTATAACCATATAGTCAGGACTCTGAAACACACCATTATAACCATATAGTCAGGACTCTGAAACACACCATTATAACCATATAGTCAGGACTCTGAAACACACCATTATAACCATATAGTCAGGACTCTGAAACACACCATTATAACCATATAGTCAGGACTCTGTAGATATGAAACCCCAGAACCACTGTGACAGAGGCCCAGTTAGTTCAGCCCAGCTGCAGTCAAAGATCCTGTGGTCTATTGTGTGCTGCTGTTTTGGCAGCCCATTTCCTGGCGAGTGGAAACATGTGACCAGCGACTCCCAATAGTAGGGTCACACTATAACTATTTAAACATTCCCTCCTAATGGACAGACCGAGACAGGACAGACCTCTCTCTCTCTCTGTCTCTCTCTCTCTCTCTCTCTGTCTCTCTCTCTGTCTCTCTCTCTGTCTCTCTCTCTGTCTCTCTCTCTGTCTCTCTCTCTCTCTCTCTCTCTCTCTCTCTCTCTCTCTCTCTCTCTCTCTCTCTCTCTCTCTCTCTCTCTCTCTCTCTCTCTCTCTCTCTCTCTCTCTCTCTCTCTCTCTCTCTTTCTCTAGTGTAAACTCACGTGCCTGGAGGCATTCTCTCAATCTAGCTGCACCACGTACACTATATTATCTACACCCGGCAGGCGGTGAAGAGGGTGTGTGTGTGTTCCCGGGCTATGGGTTTATGAGACCAACTCCTTTGTATTGTGGAGAGACCCAGGCAGTCCCACACACAAACTCCTTTATATTGTAGAGAGACCCAGGCAGTCCCACAGACCAACTCCTTTATATTGTGGAGAGACCCAGGCAGTCCCACAGACCAACTCCTTTATATTGTAGAGAGACCCAGGCAGTCCCACAGACCAACTCCTTTATATTGTAGAGAGACCCAGGCAGTCCCACAGACCAACTCCTTTATATTGTGGAGAGACCCAGGCAGTCCCACAGACCAACTCCTTTATATTGTAGAGAGACCCAGGCAGTCCCACAGACCAACTCCTTTATATTGTAGAGAGACCCAGGCAGTCCCACAGACCAACTCCTTTATATTGTAGAGAGACCCAGGCAGTCCCACAGACCACCTCCTTTATATTGTAGAGAGACCCAGGCAGTCCCACAGACCAACTCCTTTATATTGTAGAGAGACCCAGGCAGTCCCACAGACCACCTCCTTTATATTGTAGAGAGACCCAGGCAGTCCCACAGACCAACTCCTTTATATTGTAGAGAGACCCAGGCAGTCCCACAGACCAACTCCTTTATATTGTGGAGAGACCCAGGCAGTCCCACAGACCAACTCCTTTATATTGTGGAGAGACCCAGGCAGTCCCACAGACCAACTCCTTTATATTGTAGAGAGACCCAGGCAGTCCCACAGACCAACTCCTTTATATTGTGGAGAGACCCAGGCAGTCCCACAGACCAACTCCTTTATATTGTAGAGAGACCCAGGCAGTCCCACAGACCAACTCCTTTATATTGTAGAGAGACCCAGGCAGTCCCACAGACCAACTCCTTTATATTGTGGAGAGACCCAGGCAGTCCCACAGACCAACTCCTTTATATTGTAGAGAGACCCAGGCAGTCCCACAGACCAACTCCTTTATATTGTAGAGAGACCCAGGCAGTCCCACAGACCAACTCCTTTATATTGTGGAGAGACCCAGGCAGTCCCACAGACCAACTCCTTTATATTGTAGAGAGACCCAGGCAGTCCCACAGACCAACTCCTTTATATTGTGGAGAGACCCAGGCAGTCCCACAGACCAACTCCTTTATATTGTAGAGAGACCCAGGCAGTCCCACAGACCAACAGACCTAGTTTTTTATGTCAATACAGGAGTGGACTGGACAGGTGGGACAGGCAGTCTCTGTCAGACAGGTGGGACAGGCACATTTCTCTCTTTAGACAGGTGGAGAGATTTCTCTCTGTCAGACAGGTGGGACAGGCCATTTCTCTCTGTCAGACAGGTGGGACAGGTACATTTCTCTCTGTCAGACAGGTGGGACAGGCACATTTCCTCTTTCAGACCAACTACATTTCTCTCTGTCAGACAGGTGGGACAGGTACATTTCCTCTGTCAGACCAACAGGCACATTTCTCTCTGTCAGACAGGTGGGACAGGCATTTCCCTGTCAGACCAGGTGGGACAGGCCATTTTTCTGTCAGACAGGTGGGACAGGCACATTTCTCTCTGTCAGACAGGTGGGACAGGTACATTTCTCTCTCAGACAGGTGGGACAGGTACATTTCTCTCTGTCAGACAGGTGGGACAG